>NW_025727493.1:600000-779069 GCF_021461385.2 Schistocerca piceifrons
ATAAGTACAAGAAGACTGACTCTTCCTAATGTCTATGTTATGAACCATTCCTGTGACACTAATTATAGATTCCGATGCTTCACTTCAGGTTTACTGTATCCCTTGGACCTTCTTATTAACGATGTAACACAGAAATTGCATCGGAATTAAATGCAAAAGGCACAATGCCGACCTAAGTACAAGAAGACTGACCCTTTTTACTGTCTATGTTTTGAACCATTCCTGTGACACTAGTTATAGATTCCGATGCTTCACTTCAGGTTTACTGTATCCCTTGGACTTTCTTTTTGACTATGAAGCACAGAAATTGCATCGGAATTAAATAGAAAAGGCACAATGCCGACTTAAGTACAAGAAGACTGACTCTTCCTACTGTCTATGTTTTGAAAGATTCCTGTGACACTAGTTATAGATTCCGATGCTTCACTTCAGATTTACTGAATTCCTTGGACCTTCTTATTGACGATGAAACACAGAAATTGCATCGGAATTACATACAAAAGGCACAATGCCGACTTAAGTACAAGAAGACTGACTCTTCTTACTGACTATGTTTTGAACCATTCCTGTGACACTAGTTATAGATTCCGATCTTTCACTTGAGGTTTACTGTATCCCTCTGACCTACTTATAGACGATGAAACACAGAAATTGCAACGGAATTAAATACAAAAGGCACAATGCCGACTTAAGTACAAGAAGACTGACTCTTCTTACTGACTATGCTTTGAACCATTCCTGTGACACTAGTTATAGATTCCGATGCTTCACTTCTGATTTACCGTATCCCTCTGACCATCCTATTGACGATGCAACACAGAAATTGCAGCGGAATAAAACACAAAAGGCACAATGCCGACTTAAGTACAAGAAGATTGACTCCTCTTACTGACTATGTTTTGAACCATTCCTGTACTACTAGTTATAGATTCTGATGCTTCACATCAGGTTTACTGTATCCCTTGGACCTTCTTATTGACGATGAAACACAGAAATTGCATCGGAATTAAATACAAAATGCACAATGCCGACTTAAGTACAAGATCACTGACTCTTCTTACTGACTATGTTTTGATCCATTCCCGTGACGCTAGTTATAGATTCCGATGCTTCACTTCAGATTTACTGTATCCCTCTGACCTTCCTATTGACGATGAAACACAGAAATTGCATTGGAATTAAACACTTAAGGCACAATGCCGAATTAAGTACAAGAAGACTGACTCTAATTACTGTCGATGTTTTGAACCATTCCTGTAACACTAGTTATAGATTCCGATGCTTCACTCCAGGTTTTCTGTATCCCTTGGACCATCTTATTGACGATGAAATACAGAAATTGCATCGGAATTAAATAGAAATGGCACAATGCCGACATAAGTACAAGAAGACTGACTCTTTTTACTGTCTAGGTTTTGAACCATTCCTGTGACACTAGTTATAGATTCCGATGCTTCACTTCAGGTTTACTGTATCCCTTGGACCTTCTTATTGACGATGAAACACAGAAATTGCATCGGAATTAATTACAAAAGGCACAATGCCGACTTAAGTACAAGAAGACTGACTCTTCTTGCTGACTATGTTTTGAACCATTCCTGTGACACTAGTTAAGGACTCTGATGCTTCACTTCAGGTTTACTGTATCCCCCTGACTTTCTCATTGACGATGAAACACAGATATTGCAACGGAATTAAATTCAAAAGGGACAATGCCGACTTAAGTAAAAGAAGACTGACCCTTCTTTCTGTCTATGTTTTGATCCATTCCTGTGACACTAGTTATAAATTCCGATGCTTCACTTCAGGTTTACTGTATCCCTTGGACCTTCTCATTGACGATGAAACACTGAAAATGCATAGGAATTAATTACAAAAGGCACAATGCCGACTTTAGTACAAGAAGACTGACTCTGCTTACTGACTATGTTTTGAACCATTCCTGTGCACTAGTTAAAGATTCCGATGCTTCACTCCAGGCTGACTATATCCCTTGGACCTTCTTATTGACGAAAAATCACAGAAATTGCATCGGAATTAAATATAAAAGCACAATGCCGACTTAAGTACAAGAAGACTGACACTTCTTACTGACTATGTTTTGTACCATTCATGTGACTCTAGTTATGGATTCCGATGCTTCACTTCAGGTTTCCTGTATCCCTTGGACTTTCTTTTTGACTATGAAGCACAGAAATCGCATCGGAATTACATACAAAAGGCACAATGCCGACTTAAGTACAAGAAGACTAACTCTTCTTACTGACTATGTTTTGAACCATTCCTGTGACACTAGTTATAGATTCCAATGCTGCACTTCAAGTTTACTGGATACCTTGGACCTTCTTATTTACGATGAAACACAGAAATTGTATCGGAATTATATACTAAAGGCACAATGCCGACTTAAGTACAAGAAGACTGACTCTTCCTACTGACTATGTTTTGAACCATTCCTGTGACACTAGTTATAGATTCCGATGCTTCACTTCAGGTTTACTGTATCCCTTGGTCCTTCTTATTGACGATGAAACACAGAAATTGCATCGGAATTACATACTAAAAGCACAATGCCGACTTAAGTACAAGAAGACTGACTCTTCTTACTGACTATGATTTTAACCATTCCTGTGACACTAGTTATAGCTTCAGATGCTTCACTTCAGGTTTTCTGTATCCCTTGGACCTTCTTATTGACGATGAAACACAGAAATTGCATCGGAATTAAATAGAAAAGGCACAATGCCGACTTAGGTACAAGAAGACTGACTCTTCCTTATGTCTATGATTTAAACCATTCCTGTGACACTAGTTCTAGATTCCGATGCTTCACTTCAGGTTTACTGTATCCCACTGACCTTCATATTGACGATGAAACACAGAAATTGCATCGGAATTAAATACAAATGTCACAATGTCGACTTCTGTACACGAAGACTGACTCTTCTTTCTGACTATGTTTTGAACCTTTCCTGTGACGCTACTTATAGATTCCCATGCTTCACTTCAGGTTTACTGTATCCCTTGGACCTTCTTATTGACGATGAAACACAGAAATTGCATCGGAATTAAATACAAAAGGCACAATGCCGACTTAAGTTCAAGAAGACTTACTCTTCGTACTGTCTATGTTTGAACCATTCCAGTGGCACTAGTTATAGATTCCGATGCTTCACTTCAGGTTTACTGTATCCCTCTGACCTTCTTATAGGCGATGAAACACAGAAATTGCATCGGAATTAAATACAAAAGACACAATGCCGAATTAAGTATAAGAAGACTGACACTTCCTACTGTCTATGCTTTGAACCATTCCTGTGCCACTAGTTACAGATTCCGATGCTTCACTCAAGGTTTACTGTATCCCTTGGACCTTGTTATCGACGATAAAACACAGAAATTGCATCGGAAATAAATGCAAAAAGCACAATGCCGACTTAAGTACAAGAAGACTGACCCTTCCTACTGTCTATGTTTTGAACCATTCCTGTGACACTAGTTATAGATTCCGATGCCTCGCTTCAGGTTTACTGTATCCTTTGGACCTTCTTGTTGACGATGAAACATTGAAATTGCATTGGAATTAAATACAAAAGGCACAATGCCGACTTAAGTACAAGAACACTGACTCTTCTTACTGACTATGATTTGATTCATTCCTGTGACACTAGTTATAGATTCCGATGCTTCACTTCAGGTTTACTGTATCCCTTGGACTATCTTATTGACGATGAAGCACAGAAATTGCATCGGAATTAAATAGAAAAGGCACAATGCCGACGTAAGTACAAGAAGACTGACTCTTCCTACATCCTATGTTTTGAAGCATTCCTGTGACACTAGTTATAGCCTTCGATGCTTCACTACAGGTTTTCTGTATCCCTCTGACCTTCTTATTGACGATGAAACACAGTAAATGCATCGGAATTAAATAAAAAGGCACAATGACGACTTAAGTACAACAAGACTGATTCTTGCTACGTTCTATGTTTTGAACCATTCCTGTGACACTAGTTATGGAATCCGATGCTTCACTTCAGGTTTACTGTATCCCTTGGACCTTCTTATTGACGATGAAAATCAGAAATTGCATCGGAATTAAATACAAAAGGCACAATGCCGACTTAAGTACAAGAAGACTGATTGTTCTTACTGTCTATGTTTTGAACCATTCCTGTGACACTAGTTATAGATTCCGGTGCTGCACTTCAGGTTTACTGTATCCCTTGGACCTTCTTATTGACGATGAAACAAAGAAATTGCATCGGAATTAAATACAAAAGGCACAATGCCGACTTCAGTACAAGAATACTGACTCTTCTTACTGTCTATGTTTGATCCATCCCTGTGACACTAGTTATAGATTCCGATGCTTCACTTCAGGTTTACTGTATCCCTTGGACTTTCTTTTTGACTATGAAGCACAGAAATTGCATCGGAATTAAATAGAAAAGGCACAATGCCGACTTAAGTACAACAAGACTGACCCTTCCAACTGTCTATGTTTTGAACCATTCCTGTGACACTAGTTATAGTTTCCGATCTTTCACTTGAGGTTTACTGTATCCCTCTGACCTACTTATAGACGACGAAACACAGAAATTGCAACGGAATTAAATACAAAAGGCACAATGCCGACTTAAGTACAAGAAGACTGACTCTTCTTACTGACTATGCTTTGAACCATTCCTGTGACACTAGATATAGCTTCCGATGCTTCACTTCAGGTTTACTATATAACTTGGACCTTCTTATTGACGATGACATACAGAAATTGCATCGGAATTACATACAAAAGGCACAATGCCGACTTAAGTCCAAGAAGACTGACTCTTTTTACTGACTATGTTATGAACCACTCCTGTGACACTAGTTATAGATTCCGATCTTTCACTTGAGGTTTACTGTTTCCCTCTCACCTACTTATAGACGATGAAACACAGAAATTGCAACGGAATTAAATACAAAAGGCACAATGCCGACTTAAGTACAAGAGGACTGACTCTCCTTACTGACTATGCTTTGAACCATTCCTGTGACACTAGTTCTAGATTCCGATGCTTCACTTCAGATTTACCGTATCCCTCTGACCTTCCTATTGACGATGAAACACAGAATTTGCATTGGAATTAAACACTACAGGCACAATGCCGAATTAAGTACAAGAAGACTGACTCTTCTTACTGTCGATGTTTTGAACCATTCCTGTGACACTAGTTATAGATTCCGATGCTTCACTCTAGGTTTTCTGTATCCCTTGGACCTTCTTATTGACGATGAAACACAGAAATTGCAGCGGAATTAAATAAAAAAGGCACAATGCCGACTTAAGTACAAGAACACTGACTCTTCTTATTGACTATGTTTTGAACCATTCCCGTGACACTAGTTATAGATTCCGATGCTTCACTTCAGATTTACTGTATCCCTCTGACCTTCCTATGGACGATGAAACACAGAAATTGCATTGGAATTAAATACTAAAGGCACAATGCCGAATTAAGTACAAGAAGACTGACTCTAATTACTGTCGATGCTTTGAACCATTCCTGTGACACTAGTTATAGATTCCGATGCTTCACTCTAGGTTTTCTGTATCCCTTGGACCTCCTTATTGTCGATGAAACACAGAAATTGCATCGGAAATAAATACAATAGGCACAATGACGACTTAAGTACAAGAAGACTGACTCTTCTTACTGTCTATGTTTTGAACCATTCCTGTGACACTAGTTATAGATTCCGATGCTTCATTCCAAGTTTGCTGTATCCCTTGGACCTTCTTATTGACGATGAAACACAGAAATTGCATCGGAATTAAATAGAAAAGGCAGAATGCCGACTTAAGTACAAGAAGACAGACCCGTTTTAATGACTGTGATTTGAACTATTCCATTGACACTAGTTATAGATTCCGATGCTTCACTTCAGGTTTACTGCATCCCTTGGACTTTCTTATTGACGATGAAGCACAGAAATTGCATCGGAATTAAATAGAAAAGGCACAATGCCGACTTAAGTACAAGAAGACTGACTCGTCCTACTGTCTATGATTTGAACCATTCCTGTAACACTGGTTATAGATTCCGATGCTTCACTACAGGTTTACTGTATCCCTCTGACCTTCATATTGACGATGAAACACAGAAATTGCATCGGAATTAAGTAAAAAGGCACAAAGCCGACTTAAGTACAACAAGACTGACTCTTCCTACTGTCTATGTTTGAACCATTCCTGTGACACTAGTTATAGATTCCGATGCTTCACTTCAGGTTTACTGTATCCCTTGGACCTTCGTATTGACGATGAAACACAGAAATTGCATCAGAAATAAATACAAAAGGCACAATGCCGACTTAAGTACAAGAATACTGACTCTTCTTACTGTCTATGTTTTGAACCATCCCTATGACACCAGTTATAAATTCCGATGCTTCACTCCTGGTTTACTGCATCTCTTGGAATTTCGTATTGACGATGAAACACAGAAATTGCAACGGAATTACATACAAAAGGCACAATGCTGACTTAAGTACAAGAAGACTGACTCTTCTTACTGACTATGCTTTGAACCATTCCTGTGACACTAGTTATAGATTCCTATGCTTCACTTGAGGTTTACTGTATCCCTCTGACCTTCTTATTGACGATGAAACACAGAAATTTCATCGAAATTAAAACAAAAGGCACAATGACGACTTAAGTACAAGAAGACTGACTCTTCTTACTGTCTATGTTTTGAACCATTCATGTGACACTAGTTATAGATTCCGATGCTTCACTCCAGGTTTACTGTGTCCCTTGGACCTTCTTATTGACGATGAAACACAGAAATTGCATCGGAATTAAATACAAAAGGCACAATGCCGACTTAAGTACAAGAAGACTGACTCTTCTTACTGACTATGTTTTGAACCGTTCTCGTGACACTAGTTATAGATTACGGTGCTTCACTTCAGGTTTACTGTATCCCTCTGACCTTCTTATTGATAATGAAACACAGAAACTGCATCTGAATCAAATCCAGAAGGCACAGTGCCGACTTTAGTACAAGAATACTGTCTCCTCTTACTGACTATGTTTTGAACCCTTCCTGTGACACTAGTTATAGATTCCGATGCTTCACTTCAGATTTACTGAATCCCTCTCACGTTCTTATTGACGATGAAACACAGAAATTGCGTCGGAATTAAACACAAAAGGCACAATGCCGAATTAGGTACAAGAAGACTGACTCTTCTTACTGTCTATGTTTTGAATCAATCCTGTGACACTAGTAATAGATTCCGATGCTTCACTCTATGTTTACTGTATCCCTTGGACCTTCTTATTGACGATGAAACACAGAAATTGCATTGGAATTAAATAAATAAGGCACAATGCCGACTTAAGTACAAAAAGACTGACTCATTTTACTGTCTATGTTTTGAACCATTCCTGTGACACTAGTTACATTTTCCGATGCTTCACTCCCGGTTTACTGGATCCCTTGGACCTTCTTATTGACGGTGAAACACAGAAATTGCATCGGAATTAAATACAAATGCACAATACCGGCTTAAGTACAAGGAGACTGACTCTTCTTACTGACTATGCTATGAACCATTCCTGTGACACTAGTTATAGATTCCGATGCTTCACTTCAGGTTTACTGTATCCCTTGGACCTTCTTATTGACGATGAAACACAGCAATTGCATCGGAATTAAATAGAGAAGGCACAATGCCGACTTAAGTACAAGAAGACTGACTCATCCCACTTACAATGCTTTGTACCATTCCTGTGACACTAGTTATAGATTCGGATGCTTCACTTCAGGTTTACTGTATCCCTCTGACTTTCTCATTGACGATGAAACACAGATATTGCAACGGAATTAAATTCAAAAGGGACAATGCCGACTTAAGTAAAAGAAGACTGACCCTTCTTTCTGTCTATGTTTTGATCCATTCCTGTGACACTAGTTATAAATTCCGATGCTTCACTTCAGGTTTACTGTATCCCTTGGACCTTCTTATTGACCATGAAACACAGGCATTGCATCGGAAATATATACAAAAGGCACAATGCCGACTTAAGTACAAGAAGACTGACTCTTCTTACTGACTATGCTTTGAACCATTCCTGTGACACTAGTTATAGATTCAGATGCATCACTTGAGGTTTACTGAATCCCTGTGACCTCCTTATTGACGATGAAACACAGAAATTGCATCGGAATTAAATCCAAAAGGCACAGTGCCGAATTAAGTACAAGAAGACTGACTCTTCCTACTGTCTATGATTTGAACCATTCCTGTGACACTAGTTTTAGATTCCGATGCTTCACCTCAGGTTTACTGAATCCCTTGGACCTTCTTATTGACGGTGAAACACAGAAATTGCTTCGGAATTAAATACAAAAGGCACAATGCCGACTTTAGTACAAGAAGACTGACTCTTCTTACTGACTATGTTTTGAACCATTCCTGTGACACTAGTTATAGATTCAGATGCTTAACTTCAGATTTACTGTATCCCTCTGACCTTCTTATTGATGATGAAACACAGAAATTGCATCGGAATTAAATAAATAAAGCACAATGACGACTTAAGTACAAGAAGACTGACTCTTCTTACTGACTATGTTTTGAACCATTCCTGTGACACTAGTTATAGATTCAGATGCTTCACTTCAGGTTTACTGTATCCCTCTTACTTTCTTATTGACGATGAAACACAGAAATTGCGTCGGAATTAAATACAAAAAGCACAATGCCGAATTAAGTACAAGAAGACTGACTCTTCTCACTGTCTATGTTTTGAACCATTCCTGTGACACTAGTAATAGATTCCGACGCTTCACTCTAGGTTTACTGTATCCCTTGGACCTTCTTACTGACGATGAAACTCAGAAATTGCATCGGAATTAAATAAATGAAGCACAATGACGACTTAAGTACAAGAAGACTGACTCTTCTTAATGACTATGTTTTGAACCATTCCTGTGACACTAGTTATAGATTCAGATGCTTAACTTCAGATTTACTGTATCCCTCTGACCTTCTTATTGATGATGAAACACAGAAATTGCATCGGAATTAAATGCAAATGGGACAATGCCGACTTAAGTAAAAGAAGACTGATTCTTCTTCTGTCTATGTTTTGAACCATTCCTGTGACACTAGTTATAAATTCCGATGCTTCACTTCAGGTTTACTGTATCCCTTGGACCTTCTTATTGACGATGAAACACAGAAATTGCCTCGGAATTGAATACAAAAGGCACAATGCCGACTTAAGTACAAGAAGACTGACTCTTCTTACTGACTATGTTTTGAACCATTCCTGTGACACTAGTTATAGATTCAGATGCTTCACTTCAGGTTTACTGTATCCCTCTGACCTTCTTATTGATGGTGAAACACAGAAATTGCATCTGAATTAAATCCAGAAGGCACAGTGCCGAATTAAGTACAAGAAGACTGACTCTTCTTAGTGTCTATGTTTTGAACCATTCCTGTGACACTAGTTATAGATTCCGATGCTTCACTCCAGGTTTACTGTATCCCTTGGACCTCCATTTTTACAATGAAACACAGAAATTGCATCGGAATTTAATACAAAAGGACAATGCCGACTTAAGTACAAGAAGACTGACTCTTCTTACTGACTATGTTTTGAACCATTCCTGTGACACTAGTTATAGATTCAGATGCTTCACATCAGGTTTCCTGTATCCCTCTTACTTTCTTATTGACGATGAAACACAGAAATTGCATCGGAAGTAAATAGAAAAGGCACAATGCAGATTTAAGTACAAGAAGACTGACTCTTCCTACTGTCTATGTTTGAAATATTCCTGTGACACTAGTTATCGATTCCGATGCTTCACTTCAGGTTTACTGTATCCCTTGGACCTTCTTGTTGACAACGAAACACAGAAATTGCATCGGAATTAAATACAAAATGCACAATTCCGACTTAAGTACAAGAGGACTGACTCGTCTTACTGACTATGATTTGATTCATTCCTGTGACACTAGTTATAGATTCCGATGCTTCACTCCAGGTTTACTGTATCCTTTGGAACTCCTTATTGAAAATGAAACATAGAGATTGCATCGGAATTAAATACAAAAGGCACAATGCCGACTTAAGTACAAGAAGACTGACTCTTCGTATTGACTATGTTTTGAAACATTCCTGTAACACTAGTTATAGATTCCGGTGCTTCAATTCAGGTTTACTGTATCCCGTGGACCTTCTTATTGGCGAGGAAACAAAGAAATTGCATCGGAATTAAATACAAAAGGCACAATGCCGACTTCAGTACAAGAATACTGACTCTTATTACTGTCTATGTTTTGAACCATCCCTGTGTCACTAGTTATTGATTCCGATGATTCACTCCAGGTTTACTGTATCCCTTGGACCTTCTTATTGACGATGAAACACTGAAATTGCATCGGAATTAAATACAAAAGGCACAATGCCGACCTAAGTACAATAAGCCTGTCTCTTCTATCTGACTAAGTTTTGAACCATTCCTGTGACACTAGTTATAGATTCCGATGCTTCACTTAAGGTGTAATGTATCCCTCTGACCTTCGTATTGAGGATGAAACATAGAAATTGCATGGGAATTAAATACAAAAGGCTCAATGCCGAATTACGTACAAAAAGACTGACTCTTCTTACTGTCTATGTTTTGAAACATTCATGTGACACTAGTTATAGATTCCGATGCTTCACTCCAGGTTTACTGTATCCCTTGGACCTTCTTATTGACGATGAAACACAGAAATTGCATCGGAATTGGATACAAACGGCACAATGGCGAGATAAGTACAAGAAGACTGACTTTTCTTACTGACTATGTATTGAACCATTCCTGTGACACTAGTTATAGATTCCGATGCTTGACTTCAGATTTACTGTATCCCTCTGACCTTCTTATTGACGATGAAACACAGAAATTGCATCGGAATTAAATACTAAAGGCGCAATGCCGAATTAAGTACAAGATGACTGACTCTTTTTACTGTCGATGTTTTTAACCATTCCTGTGACACTAGTTATAGATTCTGATGCTTCACTTCAGGTTTACTGTAGCCCTCTGACCTTCTTATTGAAGATGAAACACAGAAATTTCATCGGAATTAAATACTAAAGGCACTATGCTGACTTAAGTACAAGAAGACTGACTCTCCTTACTCCCTATGATTCGAACCATTCCAGTGACACCAGTTATAGATTCTGATGCTTCACTTCAGGTTTACTATATACCTTGGACCTTCTTATTTAGGATGAAATACAGAAATTGCATCGGAATTAAATAGAAAAAGCACAATGCCGACTTAAGTACATGAAGACTGACTCTTCTTACCGTGTATGGTTTGAACCATGCCTGTGACACTAGTTATAGATTCCGATGCTTCACTCCAGGTTTACTATATACCTTGGACCTTCTTATTTAGGATGAAATACAGAAATTGCATCGGAATTAAATAGAAAAGGCACAATGCCGACTTAAGTACAAGAAGACTGACTCTTCCTTCTGTCTATGTTTGAACCATTCCTGTGACACTAGTAGTAGATTCCGATGCTTCACTCTAGGTTTACTGTATCCCTTGGACCTTCGTATTGACGATGAAACACAGAAATTGCATCGGAATTAAATAAATAAGGCACAATGCCGACTTAAGTACAAGAAGACTGATTCTTCTTACTGACTATGCTTTGAACCATTCCTGTGACCCTAGTTATATATTCCGATGCTTCACTTCAGGTTTACTGTATCCCTTGGACCTTCTTATCGACGATGAAACACAACAATTGCATCGGAATTAAATTGAGAAGGCACAATGCCAACTTACGTACAAGAAGACTGACACTTCCTACTTTCTATGTTTTGTACCATTCCTGTGACACTAGTTATAGATTCGGATGCTTCACTTCAGGATTACTGTATCCCTCTGACCTTGTCATTGACGATGAAACACAGAAATTGCAACGGAATTAAATGCAAAAGGGACAATGCCGACAGAAGTACAAGATGACTGACTCTTCCTCTGTCCATGTTTTGAACCATTCCTGTGACACTAGTTATAAATTTCGATGCTTCACTTCAGGTTTACAGTATCCCTTGGACCTTCTTATTGACGATGAAACAAAGAGTTTGCATCGGAATTAATTCCAAAAGGCACAGTGCCGAATTATGTACAAGAAGACTGACTCTTCTTAGTGTCTATGATTTGAACCATTCCTGTGACACTAGTTATAGATTCCGATGCTTCACATCAGGTTTACTGTATCCCTCTTACTTTCTTATTGACGATGAAACACAGAAATTGCATCGGAAGTAAATAGAAAAGGCACAATGCAGATTTAAGTACAAGAAGACTGACTCCTCCTTCTGTCTATGTTTTGAACCATTCCTGTGACACTAGTTATAGATTCCGATGCTTAACTCCCGGTTTACTGTATCCCTTGGACCTTCTTATTGAGGATGAAACACAAAAACTGCATCTGAATTAAACACAAAAGGCACAATGCCGACTTAAGTACAAGAAGACTGAGTTTTCTTACTGACTATATTTTGAACCATTCCTGTGACACTAGTTACAGATTCCGATGCTTGACTTCAGATTTACTGTATCCCTCTGACCTTCTTATTGACGATGAAACACAGAAATTGCATCGGAATTAAATACTAAAGGCGCAATGCCGAATTAAGTACAAGAAGACTAACTCTTCTTACTGTCGATGTTTTGAACCATTCCTGTGACACTAGTTACAGATTCTGATGCTTCACTTCAGGTTTACTGTATCCCTCTGACCTTCTTATTGACGATGAAACACAGAAAATTCATCGGAATTAAATACAACAGGTACAATGCCGACATAAGTACAAGAAGAGTGACTCTTCCCACTGTCTATGCTTTAAACCATTCCTGTTACACTAGTTATAGATTCCGATGCTTCACTTCAGGTTTACTGTATCCCTTGGACCTTCTTATTGACGATTGAACACAGAAATTGCATCGGAATTAAATCCAAAAGGCACAATGCCGACTTATGTACAAAAAGACTGACTCTTCATACTGACTGTGTTTTGAACCATTCCTGTGACACTAAGTATAGACTCTGATGCTTCACTTGAGGTTTACTGTATCCCTTAGAAATTCTTATTGACGATGAAACACAGAAATTGCATCGGAATTAAATAAAAAAGACACAATGCCGACTCAAGTACAAGAAGACTCACTCTTCTTACCGTGTATGTTTGAACCATTCCTGTGACACTAGTTATAGATTCCGATGCTTCACTCTAGGTTTACTATATACCTTGGACCATCTTATTTAGGATGAAATACAGAAATTTCATCGGAATTAAATAGAAAAGGCACAATGCCGACTTAAGTACAAGAAGACTGACTCTTCCTACTGTCTATGTTTGAACCATTCCTGTGACACTAGTAGTAGATTCCGATGCTTCACTCTAGGTTTACTGTATCCCTTGGACCTTCTTATTGACGATGAAACACAGAAATTGCGTCGGAATTAAATAAATAAAGCACAATGTCGACTTAAGTACAAGAAGACTGATTCTTCTTACTGACTATGGTTTGAGCCATTCCTGTGACCCTAGTTATATATTCCGATGCTTCACTTCAGGTTTACTGTATCCCTTGGACCTTCTTATCGACGATGAAACACAACAATTGCATCGGAATTAAATAGAGAAGGCACAATGCCGACTTAAGTACAAGAAGACTGACACTTCCTACTTTCTATGTTTTGTACCATTCCTGTGACACTTGTTATAGATTCGGATGCTTCACTTCAGGATTACTGTATCCCTCTGACCTTGTCATTGACGATGAAACACAGAAATTGCAACGGAATTGAATACAAAAGGGACAATGCCGACTGAAGTACAAGATGACTGACTCTTCCTCTGTCCATGTTTTGAACCATTCCTGTGACACTAGTTATAAATTTCGATGCTTCACTTCAGGTTTACTGTATCCCTTGGACCTTCTTATTGACGATGAAACACAGAGATTGCATCGGAATTAATTCCAAAAGGCACAGTGCCGAATTATGTACAAGAAGACTGACTCTTCTTAGTATCTATGATTTGAACCATTCCTGTGACACTAGTTATAGATTCCGATGCTTCACATCAGGTTTACTGTATCCCTCTTACTTTCTTATTGACGATGAAACACAGAAATTGCATCGGAAGTAAATAGAAAAGGCACAATGCAGATTTAAGTACAAGAAGACTGACTTCTTCTTCTGTCTATGTTTTGAACCATTCCTGTGACACTAGTTATAGATTCCGATGCTTAACTCCCGGTTTACTGTATCCCTTGGACCTTCTTATTGAGGATGAAACACAAAAACTGCATCTGAATTAAATACGAAAGGCACAATGCCGACTTAAGTACAAGAAGACTGACTTTTCTTACTGACTATATTTTGAACCATTCCTGTGACACTAGTTACAGATTCCGATGCTTGACTTCAGATTTACTGTATCCCTCTGACCTTCTTATTGACGATGAAACACAGAAATTGCATCGGAATTAAATACTAAAGGCGCAATGCCGAATTAAGTACAAGAATACTAACTCTTCTTACTGTCGATGCTTTGAACCATTCCTGTGACACTAGTTATAGATTCTGATGCTTCACTTCAGGTTTACTGTATCCCTCTGACCTTCTTATTGACGATGAAACACAGAAATTTCATCGGAATTAAATACAACAGGTACAATGCCGACATAAGTACAAGAAGAGTGACTCTTCCCACTGTCTATGCTTTAAACCATTCCTGTTACACTAGTTATAGATTCCGATGCTTCACTTCAGGTTTACTGTATCCCTTGGACCTTCTTATTGACGATGGAACACAGAAATTGCATCGGAATTAAATCCAAAAGGCACAATGCAGACTTATGTACAAAAAGACTGACTCTTCTTACTGACTGTATTTTGAACCATTCCTGTGACACTAAGTATAGACTCTGATGCTTCACTTCAGGTTTACTGTATCCCTTAGAAATTCTTATTGACGATGAAACACAGAAATTGCATCGGAATTAAATAAAAAAGACACAATGCCGACTCAAGTACAAGAAGACTCACTCTTCTTACCGTGTTTTTGAACCATTCCTGTGACACGAGTTATAGATTCCGATGCTTCACTCTAGGTTTACTATATACCTTGGACCTTCTTATTTAGGATGAAATACAGAAATTGCATCGGAATTAAATAGAAAAGGCACAATGCCGACTTAAGTACAAGAAGACTGACTCTTCCTACTGTCTATGTTTTGAACCATTCCTGTGACACTAGTTATAGATTCCGATGCTTCACTTCAGGTTTACTGTATCCATCTAACCTTCTTATTGACGATGAAACACAGAAATAGCATCGGAAGTAAATAGAAAAGGCACAATGCAGATTTAAGTACAAGAAGACTGACTCTTCCTACTGTCTATGTTTGAACTTTTCCTGTGACACTAGTTATAGATTCGGATGCTTCACGTCTGGTTTACTGTATCCCTTGGACCTTCTTGTTGACGACGAAACACAGAAATTGCATCGGAATTAAGTACAAAATGCACAATGCCGACTTAAGTACAAGAAGACTGACTCTTCTTACTGACTATGTTTGAACCATTCCTGTGACCCTAGTCATAGATTCCGATGATTCACTTCAGGTTTACTGTATCCCTTGGACCTTCTTATCGACGATGAATCACAGCAATTGCATCGGAATTAAATAGAGCAGGCACAATGCCGACTTAAGTACAAGAAGACTGACTCTTCCAACTTTCTATGTTTTGTACCATTCCTGTGACACTAGTTATAGATTCGGATGCTTCACTTCAGGTTTACTGTATCCCTCTGACCTTCTCATTGACGATGAAACACAGACATTGCAACGGAATTAAATACAAAAGGGACAATGCCGACTTAAGTACAAGATGACTGACTCTTCTTCTGTCCACGTTTTGAACCATTCCTGTGACACTAGTTATAAATTTCGATGCTTCACATCATGTTTACTGTATCCGTCTTAGTTTCATATTGACGATGAAACACAGAAATTGCATCGGAAGTAAATAGAAAAGGCACAATGCAGATTTAAGTACAAGAAGACTGACTCCTCCTACTGTCTATGTTTGAACTATTCCTGTGACACAAGTTATAGATTCCGATGCTTCACTTCTGGTTTACTGTATCCCTTGGAGATTCTTGTTGACGACGAGACACAGAAATTGCATCGGAACAAAATACAAAAATCCACAATGCCGACTTAAGTACAAGAAGACTGACTCTTCTTACTGACTATGTTTTGAATCATTCCTGTGACACTAGTTATAGATTCCGATGCTTCACTCCAGGTTTACTGTATCCCTTGGTACTCCTTATTGACAATTAAGCATAGAAATTGCATCGGAATTAGATACAAAAGGCACAATGGCGACATAAGTACAAGAAGACTGACACTTTTTACTGACTGTGATTTGAACCATTCATGTGACACTAGTTATAGATTCCGGTGCTTCACTTCAGGTTTACTGTATCCCTTGGACCTTCTTTTTGACGAGGAAACACAGAAATTGAATCGGAATGAAATACAAAAGGCACAATGCCGACTTCAGTACAAGAATACTGACTCTTATTAATGTCTATGTTTTGAACCATCCCTGTGTCCCCAGTTATTGATTCCGATGCTTCACTCCAGGTTTACTGTATCCTTCGGACCTTCTTATTGACGATGAAACACAGAAATTGCATCGGAATTAAATACAAAAGGCACAATGCCGACCTAAGTACAATAAGCCTGTCTCTTCTTTCTGACTATGTTTTGAACCATTCCTGTGACACTAGTTATAGATTCCGATGCTTCACTTAAGGTTTACTGTATCCCTCTGACCTTCTTATTGACGATGAAACATAGAAATTGCATCGGAATTAAATACAAAAGGCACAATGCCTACCTAAGTACAAGAAGACTGACTTTTCTTACCGACTATGTTTTGAACCATTCCAGTTACACTAGTTATAGATTCCGATGCTTGACTTCAGATTTACTGTATCCCTTTGACCTTCTTATTGACGATGAAACACAGTAATTGCAACGGAATTAAATACTAAAGGCGCAATGCCGAATTAAGTACAAGATGACTGACTCTTCTTACTGTCGATGTTTTTAACCATTCCTGTGCCACTAGTTATAGATTCTGATGCTTCACTTCAGGTTTACTGTATCCCTCTGACCATCTTATTGACGATGAAACACAGAAATTTCATCGGAATTCAATACAACAGGTACAATGCCGACATAAGTACAAGAAGAGTGACTCTTCCCACTGTCTATGCATTAAACCATTCCTGTTACACTAGTTATAGATTCCGATGCTTCACTTCAGGTTTACTGTATCCCTTGGACCTTCTTATTGACGATGAAACACAGAAATTGCTTCGGAATTAAATACATAAGGCACAATGCCGACTTATGTACAAAAAGACTGACTCTTCCTACTGACTATGTTTTGAACCATTCCTCTGACACTAAGTATAGACTCTGATGCTTCACTTCAGGTTTACTGTATCCCTTGGACCTTCTTATTGAAGATGAAACACAGAAATTGCATCAGATTTAAATACTAAAGGCACTATGCTGACTTAAGTACAAGAAGACTGACTCTTCTTACTCACTATGTTTCGAACCATTCCAGTGACACTAGTTATAGATTCTGATGCTTCACTTCAGCTTTACTGTATCCCTTAGACCTTCTTATTGACGATGAAACACAGAAATTGCATCGGAATTAAATACAAAAGGCACAATGCCGACTTAAGTACAAGAAGACTGACTCTTTTTACTGACTATGTTTTGAACTATTCCTGTGACACTAGTTATAGATTCCGATGCTTAACTCCCGGTTTACTGTATCCCTCTGACCTTCTTATTGACGATGAAACACAGAAATTGCATCGGAATTAAATACAAAAGGCACAATGCCGACTTAAGTACAGGAAAACTGACTCTTCCCACTGTCTATGTTTTAACCATTCCTGTGACACTAGTTATAGATTCCGATGCTTCACTCCAGGTTTACTGTATCCCTTGGAACTCCTTATTGAAAATGAAACATAGAAATTGCATCGGAATTAAAAACAAAAGGCACAATGAAGACTTAAGTACAAGAAGACTGACTCTTCGTATTGACTATGTTTTGAAACATTCCTGTAACACTAGTTATAGATTCCGGTGCTTCACTTCAGGTTTACTGTATCCCTTGGACCTTCTTTTTGACGAGGAAACACAGAAATTGCATCGGAATTAAATACAAAAGGCACAATGCCGACTTCAGTACAAGAATACTGACTCTTATTAATGTCTATGTTTTGAACCATCCCTGTGTCACTAGTTATTGATTCCGATGCTTCACTCCAGGTTTACTGTATCCCTTGGACCTTCTTATTGACGATGAAACACAGAAATTGCATCAGAATTAAATACAAAAGGCACAATGCCGACCTAAGTACAATAAGCCTGTCTCTTCTTTCTGACTATGTTTTGAACCATTCCTGTGACACTAGTTATAGATTCCGATGCTTCACTTAAGGTTTACTGTATCCCTCTGACCTTCTTATTGACGATGAAACATAGAAATTGCATCGGAATTAAATACAAAAGGCACAATGCCTACCTAAGTACAAGAAGACTGACTTTTCTTACTGACTATGTTTTGAACCATTCCAGTGACACTAGTTATAGATTCCGATGCTTGACTTCAGATTTACTGTATCCCTCTGACCTTCTTATTGACGATGAAACACAGTAATTGCATCGGAATTAAATACTAAAGTCGCAATGCCGAATTAAGTACAAGAAGACTGACTCTTCTTACTGTCGATGTTTTTAACCATTCCTGTGACACTAGTTATAGATTCTGATGCTTCACTTCAGGTTTACTGTATCCCTCTGACCTTCTTATTGACGATGAAACACAGAAATTGCATCGGAATTAAATACAAAAGGCACAATGCCGACTTAAGTACAAGAATACTGACTCTTCTTACTGTCTATGTTTTGAACCATTCCTGTGACACTAGTAGTAGATTCCGATGCTTCACTCTAGGATTACTGTATCCCTTGGACCTTCTTATTGACGATGAAACACAGAAATTGCATCGGAATTAAATAAATAAGGCACAATGCCGATTTAAGTACAAGAAGACTGACTCTTCTTACTGACTATGTTTGAACCATTCCTGTGACCCTAGTCATAGATTCCGATGATTCACATCAGGTTTACTGTATCCCTTGGACCTTCTTATCGACGATGAATCACAGCAATTGCATCGGAATTAAATAGAGCAGGCACAATGCCGACTTAAGTACAAGAAGACTGACTCTTCCAACTTTCTATGTTTTGTACCATTCCTGTGACACTAGTTATAGATTCGGATGCTTCACTTCAGGTTTACTGTATCCCTCTGACCTTCTCATTGACGATGAAACACAGACATTGCAACGGAATTAAATACAAAAGGGACAATGCCGACTTAAGTACAAGATGACTGACTCTTCTTCTGTCCACGTTTTGAACCATTCCTGTGACACTAGTTATAAATTTCGATGCTTCACATCATGTTTACTGTATCCGTCTTAGTTTCATATTGACGATGAAACACAGAAATTGCATCGGAAGTAAATAGAAAAGGCACAATGCAGATTTAAGTACAAGAAGACTGACTCCTCCTACTGTCTATGTTTGAACTATTCCTGTGACACAAGTTATAGATTCCGATGCTTCACTTCTGGTTTACTGTATCCCTTGGAGATTCTTGTTGACGACGAGACACAGAAATTGCATCGGAACAAAATACTAAATTCACAATGCCGACTTAAGTACAAGAAGACTGACTCTTCTTACTGACTATGTTTTGATTCATTCCTGTGACACTAGTTATAGATTCCGATGCTTCACTCCAGGTTTACTGTATCCCTTGGAACTCCTTATTGACAATTAAGCATAGAAATTGCATCGGAATTAGATACAAAAGGCACAATGGCGACATAAGTACAAGAAGACTGACACTTCTTACTGACTGTGATTTGAACCATTCATGTGACACTAGTTATAGATTCCGGTGCTTCACTTCAGGTTTACTGTATCCCTTGGACTTTCTTTTTGACGAGGAAACACAGAAATTGCATCGGAATGAAATACAAAAGGCACAATGCCGACTTCAGTACAAGAATACTGACTCTTATTAATGTCTATGTTTTGAACCATCCCTGTGTCCCTAGTTATTGATTCCGATGCTTCACTCCAGGTTTACTGTATCCTTCGGACCTTCTTATTGACGATGAAACACAGAAATTGCATCGGAATTAAATACAAAAGGCACAATGCCGACCTAAGTACAATAAGCCTGTCTCTTCTTTCTGACTATGTTTTGAACCATTCCTGTGACACTAGTTATAGATTCCGATGCTTCACTTAAGGTTTACTGTATCCCTCTGACCTTCTTATTGACGATGAAACATAGAAATTGCATCGGAATTAAATACAAAAGGCACAATGCCTACCTAAGTACAAGAAGACTGACTTTTCTTACCGACTATGTTTTGAACCATTCCAGTTACACTAGTTATAGATTCCGATGCTTGACTTCAGATTTACTGTATCCCTTTGACCTTCTTATTGACGATGAAACACAGTAATTGCAACGGAATTAAATACTAAAGGCGCAATGCCGAATTAAGTACAAGATGACTGACTCTTCTTACTGTCGATGTTTTTAACCATTCCTGTGCCGCTAGTTATAGATTCTGATGCTTCACTTCAGGTTTACTGTATCCCTCTGACCTTCTTATTGACGATGAAACACAGAAATTTCATCGGAATTCAATACAACAGGTACAATGCCGACATAAGTACAAGAAGAGTGACTCTTCCCACTGTCTATGCATTAAACCATTCCTGTTACACTAGTTATAGATTCCGATGCTTCACTTCAGGTTTACTGTATCCCTTGGACCTTCTTATTGACGATGAAACACAGAAATTGCTTCGGAATTAAATACATAAGGCACAATGCCGACTTATGTACAAAAAGACTGACTCTTCCTACTGACTATGTTTTGAACCATTCCTCTGACACTAAGTATAGACTCTGATGCTTCACTTCAGGTTTACTGTATCCCTTGGACCTTCTTATTGAAGATGAAACACAGAAATTGCATCAGATTTAAATACTAAAGGCACTATGCTGACTTAAGTACAAGAAGACTGACTCTTCTTACTCACTATGTTTCGAACCATTCCAGTGACACTAGTTATAGATTCTGATGCTTCACTTCAGCTTTACTGTATCCCTTAGACCTTCTTATTGACGATGAAACACAGAAATTGCATCGGAATTAAATACAAAAGGCACAATGCCGACTTAAGTACAAGAAGACTGACTCTTTTTACTGACTATGTTTTGAACTATTCCTGTGACACTAGTTATAGATTCCGATGCTTAACTCCGGGTTTACTGTATCCCTCTGACCTTCTTATTGACGATGAAACACAGAAATTGCATCGGAATTAAATACAAAAGGCACAATGAAGACTTAAGTACAAGAAGAGTGACTCTTCGTATTGACTATGTTTTGAAACATTCCTGTAACACTAGTTATAGATTCCGGTGCTTCACTTCAGGTTTACTGTATCCCTTGGACCTTCTTTTTGACGAGGAAACACAGAAATTGCATCGGAATTAAATACAAAAGGCACAATGCCGACTTCAGTACAAGAATACTGACTCTTATTAATGTCTATGTTTTGAACCATCCCTGTGTCACTAGTTATTGATTCCGATGCTTCACTCCAGGTTTACTGTATCCCTTGGACCTTCTTATTGACGATGAAACACAGCAATTGCATCGGAATTAAATACAAAAGGCACAATGCCGACCTAAGTACAATAAGCCTGTCTCTTCTTTCTGACTATGTTTTGAACCATTCCTGTGACACTAGTTATAGATTCCGATGCTTCACTTAAGGTTTACTGTATCCCTCTGACCTTCTTATTGACGATGAAACATAGAAATTGCATCGGAATTAAATACAAAAGGCACAATGCCTACCTAAGTACAAGAAGACTGACTTTTCTTACTGACTATGTTTTGAACCATTCCAGTGACACTAGTTATAGATTCCGATGCTTGACTTCAGATTTACTGTATCCCTCTGACCTTCTTATTGACGATGAAACACAGTAATTGCATCGGAATTAAATACTAAAGTCGCAATGCCGAATTAAGTACAAGAAGACTGACTCTTCTTACTGTCGATGTTTTTAACCATTCCTGTGATACTAGTTATAGATTCTGATGCTTCACTTCAGGTTTACTGTATCCCTCTGACCTTCTTATTGACGATAAAACATAGAAATTGCATCGGAATTAAATAAAAAAGGCACAATGCCTACTCAAGTACAAGAAGACTCACTCTTCTTACCGTGTATGGTTTGAACCATTCCTGTGACACTAGTTATAGATTCCGATGCTTCACTTCAGGTTTACTGTATCCCTCTGACCTTCTTATTGACGATGAAACACAGAAATTGCATCGGAATTAAATACAAAAGGCACAATGCCGACTTAAGTACAAGAATACTGACTCTTCTTACTGTCTATGTTTTGAACCATTCCTGTGACACTAGTAGTAGATTCCGATGCTTCACTCTAGGATTACTGTATCCCTTGGACCTTCTTATTGACGATGAAACACAGAAATTGCATCGGAATTAAATAAAAAGGGCACAATGCCGACTTAAGTACAAGAAGACTGACTCATCTTACTGTCTATGTTTTGAACCATTCCTGTGACACTAGTAACAGATTCCGATGCTTCACTCCCGGTTTACTGTTTCCCTTAGACCTTCTTATTGACGATGAAACACAGAAATTGCAACGGAATTAAATA
The DNA here is from genome assembly GCF_021461385.2 of Schistocerca piceifrons. NCBI lineage: Eukaryota > Metazoa > Arthropoda > Insecta > Orthoptera > Acrididae > Schistocerca > Schistocerca piceifrons. The sequence continues at coordinate 623,003 of NW_025727493.1, forward strand.
CAATAGGGACAATGCCGACTTAAGTACAAGAAGACGGACTCTTCTTACTGTGTATGTTTTGAACCTCACCTGTGAGACCAATTTCACATTTCGATGCTTCACTTCAGGTTTACTGTATCCCTTGGACCTTCTTATTGACGACGAAACACAGAATTTGCATCGGAATTTAATACAAAAGGCACAATGGCGATTTAAGTACAAGAAGACTGACTCTTCTTACTGACTATGATTTGAGCCATTCCTGTGACACTAGTTATAGTTTCCAGTGCTTCACTTCAGGTTTACTGGATTCCTTGGACCTTCTTATTGACGATGAAACACAGAAATTGCATCGGAATTAAATACAAAAGGCACAATGGCGACCTAAGTCTTGTGACAGCCAGAGCGTGAGCACCAGCAGCAGCGAGTACTGTTTGTATAAATCGTTTATTTTGCATTTTGTTTACGACCATCCACTAAGGAAGGGATTCTATATGTGTTTATCTGCTCTGCATAGTAACTAACAGTTCTTGATAAAACTTTGCGTAGTTTTCGTGTTAGATTTCTTAGTGTTTTCTTGATCGTTTAGAACAGAAAGCGCCCTAAAACCGTCTTTTGTTTGTTTCGCGGCCGTTAGCCACTTGTCACTTGAATCAGCAGTTGTCTTGTGACAGCCAGAGCGAGAGCACCAGCAGCAGCGAGTACTGTTTGTATAAAGCGTTTTTGTACTTATTTGCTGCGCTTAGCTTTTAAATAGCTTTTCTGGGAAAACCTAGCGTACTTTTCGCGTCTCGTATTTCAGCGAGTGTTTCTTGATTATCAGAGTAGCTCATCAGAAGATTATCTTGGGAATTTGTCACCGTATAGAGTAGGGTAAACATAGTCATGTGTAGGGACTGTGGTTGTTGTGAGCGGACGCAAGGAGAATTGGCCACTCTTCGGAGGCAGGTGGAGGCTTTGTCTGTTAGGCTCATCGAGCTCGAGGCGCAGGCGTCGGCTCGTAGTGGCGTTGGGGCAACTGTGGTGAGACCTATGCCTACTTCGGTGGCCTTGGAATCACATGGAACCCCTGATGTCGCTGCGTCTTCCGGCAGTGAGCATCTTACCGGTCAGCCATCACTCTAGGGTGAATGGCGGACAGTGGTGGGCTCGCGCGTGCCTGGCCGAAAGGCAAAGGTGGGATCTGGCCGCGTGGCACCTGCCTTACCCCTTTCCAACAGGTACGGGGTGCTTCCTAGTGGTGATGACATCGTTTCCGAGCCACCACAGGATGCCTCGCCTGTTGGGGCAGTGGCCGATTCTCCGGCAAGGACCCGACAGTCACAGAGGGCGGGCCTATTAGTTATAGGGAGCTCCAACGTTAGGCGGGTTATGGAGCCCCTCAGGAAAATAGCGGGTAGGTCGGGGAAGAATGCCAGTGTGCACTCGGTGTGCTTGCCGGGGGGTCTCGTCCGTAATGTGGAGGAGGCCCTTCCGGCGGCTATTGAACGCACTGGGTGTGACCGGCTACAGATAGTAGCACATGTCGGAACGAATGACGCCTGCCGCTTGGGTTCTGAGGCCATCCTTGGTTCCTTCCGGCGGCTGGCTGATTTGGTGAAGACAACCAGCATCGCACGCGGAGTGCAAGCTGAGCTTAATATCTGCAGCATAGTGCCCAGAGTCGATCGCGGTCCTCTGGTTTGGAGCCGTGTGGAGGGTCTAAACCAGAGGCTCAGACGACTCTGCGACTATAATGGTTGCAAATTCATCGACCTCCGTTATTGGGTGGAGAACTGTAGGGCCCCCCTAGACAGGTCAGGCGTGCACTACACACCGGAAGCAGCTACTAGGGTAGCAGAGTACGTGTGGCGTGCACACGGGGGTTTTTTAGGTTAGAGGGACCACCCCCTTGGGCGAAACGATAAAATACCTGACGGCTTACCAGAGAGGACATTATCATCGTTGATAAAGAACGTCCGTCCTCAGAGACCAAAAACAGGAAAAGTTAACGTAATATTGGTAAACTGCAGGAGTATCCAGGGCAAGGTTCCTGAATTAGTATCTCTTATTGAAGGAAATAGTGCGCATATAGTATTAGGAACGGAAAGTCGGTTAAAACCGGAAGTGAACAGTAACGAAATCCTAGACACAGAATGGAATATATACCGCAAGGATAGGATAAACGCCAATGGTGGAGGAGTATTTATAGCAGTAAAGAATTCAATAATATCCAGTGAAGTTATTCGCGAATGCGAATGTGAAATAATCTGGGTTAAGTTAAGTATCAAAGGTGGGTCAGATATGATAGTCGGATGCTTCTATAGACCACCTGCATCAGCAACCGTAGTAGTTGAGCGCCTCAGGGAGAACCTGCAGAACGTCGTGAAGAAGTTTCGTGATCATACTATTGTAATAGGGGGAGACTTCAATCTACCAGGTATAGAATGGGATAGTCACACAATCAGAACTGGAGCCAGGGACAGAGACTCTTGTGACATTATCATGACTGCCTTGTCCGAGAATTACTTCGAGCAGATAGTTAGAGAACCAACTCGTGAAGCTAACGTTTTAGACCTCATAGCAACAAATAGACCGGAACTTTTCGACTCCGTGAATGTAGAAGAGGGTATGAGTGATCATAAGTCAGTGGTTGCATCAATGACTACAAGTGTAATAAGAAATGCCAAGAAAGGAAGGAAAATATATTTGCTTAACAAGAGTGATAGGGCACAAATCGCAGAATATCTGAGTGACCACCATCAAACGTTCATTTCTGAGGAAGAGGATGTGGAACAAAAATGGAAAAAATTCAGAAACATCGTCCAGTACGCCTTAGATAAGTTCGTACCGACTAAGGTCCAAAGCGAGGGGAAAGATCCACCGTGGTATAACAATCATGTACGAAAGGTACTACGGAAACAAAGAAAGCTTCATCATAGGTTTAAGAGTAGTCGAATCATAGCTGATAAGGAAAAGCTGAACGAAGCGAAAAAGAGCGTAAAGAGAGCAATGAGAGAAGCATTCAACGAATTCGAACATAAAACATTGGCAAACAATCTAAACAAGAACCCTAAAATGTTTTGGTCATATGTAAAATCGGTAAGCGCATCTAAATCCCCTATTCAGTCACTCGTTGACCACGATGGCACCGAAACAGAGGACGACCGAAGAAAGGCAGAAATACTGAATTCAGTGTTCCGAAACTGTTTCACTGCGGAAAATCGTAACACGGTCCCTGACTTCAGCCGTCGCACAGACGCCAAAATGGAAAATATTGAAATAAACGATATCGGAATTGAAAAACAACTGCTATCACTTAGTAGCGGAAAAGCATCCGGACCAGACGAGATACCCTTAAGATTCTACAGTGATTATGCTAAAGAACTTGCCCCCTTTCTATCAGCAATTTATCGTAGATCGCTGGAAGAACGTAAAGTACCTAGTGACTGGAAGAAAGCGCAGGTCGTTCCCATTTTCAAGAAGGGTCATAAATCAGATGCGAATAATTATAGGCCTATTTCGCTTACGTCAATCTGTTGTAGAATAATGGAACATGTTTTGTGTTCTCGTATTATGACGTTCTTAGATAATACAAATCTCCTTCATCATAACCAACATGCATTCCGCAAACAGAGATCATGTGAAACTCAGCTCGCCCTATTTGCCCAAGAAATTCACAGTGCCGTAGACACTGGCGAGCAGATTGATGCCGTATTCCTGGACTTCAGGAAGGCATTTGATACGGTTTCGCACTTACGTTTAGTGAAAAAAATACGAGCTTACGGAATATCGGACCAGGTTTGTGATTGGATTCAGGATTTCCTAGAAGAAAGAACACAACATGTCATTCTTAACGGATCAAAATCTGCAGATGTAGAGGTAATTTCGGGAGTACCGCAGGGAAGCGTGATAGGACCTTTATTGTTTACAATATACATAAATGACTTAGTTGACAACATCGGTAGCTCCGTGAGGCTATTTGCAGATGACACGGTTGTCTACAAGAAAGTAGCAACATCAGAAGACTCGTACGTACTCCAGGAGGACCTGCAGAGGATTAATGCATGGTGCGACAGCTGGCAGCTTTCCCTAAACGTAGATAAATGTAATATAATGCGCATACATAGGGGCAGAAATCCATTCCAGTGCGATTATGCCATAGGTGGTAAATCATTGGAAGCGGTAACGACCGTAAAATACTTAGGAGTTACTATCCGGAGCGATCTGAAGTGGAATGATCACATAAAACAAATAATGGGAAAAGCAGGCGACAGGTTGAGATTCATAGGAAGAATTCTAAGAAAATGTGACTCATCGACGAAAGAAGTAGCTTACAAAACGCTTGTTCGTCCGATTATTGAGTATTGCTCATCAGTATGGGACCCTTACCAGTTTGGATTAATACAAGAGATAGACATGATCCAGCGAAAAGCAGCGCGATTCGTCATGGGGACATTTAGTCAGCGCGAGAGCGTTACGGAGATGCTGAACAAGCTCCAGTGGCGGACACTTCAAGAAAGGCGTTACGCAATACGGAGAGGTTTATTATCGAAATTACGAGAGAGCACATTCCGGGAACAGATGGGCAACATATTACTACCGCCCACATACATCTCGCGTAATGATCAAAACGAAAAGATCCGAGAAATTAGAGCAAATACGGAGACTTACAAGCAGTCGTTCTTCCCACGCAAAATTCGTGAATGGAACAGGGAAGGGGGGATCAGATAGTGGTACAATAAGTACCCTCCGCCACACACCGTAAGGTGGCTCGCGGAGTATAGATGTAGATGTAGATGTAGAAGTACAAGAAGACTGACCCTTCCTACTGACTATGTTTTGAACCATTCCTGTGACACTAGTTAGGGATTCCGATGCTTCACTCCCGGTTTACTGTATCCCTTGGACCTTCTCAAAGAGGATGAAACACAACAATTGCATCAGAATTAAATACAAAAGGCACAATGCCGACTTAAGTACAAGGATACTGACTCTTCTTACTGACTATGTTTTGAACCATTCCTGTGACACCAGTTATAGATTCCGATGCTTCACTCCAGGTTTACTGTATCCCTTGGACCTTCTTATTGACGATGAAACACAGAAATTGCATCGGAATTATATACAAAAGGCACAATGCCGACTTAAGTACAAGAAGACTGACTCTTCCCACTGTTTATGCTTTGAACCGTTAATGTCACACTAGTTATAGATTGCGATGCTTCACTTCAGGTTTACTGTATCCCTTGGACCTTCTTATTGACGATTAAACACAGAAATTGCATCGGAATTATATACAAAAGGCACAATGCCGACATAAGTACAAGAATACTGACTCTTCTTACTGTCTATGTTGTGAACCATCCCTCTGACGCTGGTATAGGTTCCGATACTTCACTCCAGGTTTACTGTATCCCTTGGACCCCCTTATTGACGAAGAAACACAGAAATTGCATAGGAATTAAATAGAAAAGGCACAATGCCGACTTAAGTACATAGAGACTGACTCTTCTGACTGACTGTGCTTTGAACCATTCCTGTAACACTAGTTATGGATTTCGGTGCTTCACTTCAGGTTTACTGTATCCCTTGGACCTTCTTATTGACGATGAAACACAGAAATTGCATCGGAAATAAATACAAAAGGCACAATGCCGACTGAAGTACAAGAATACTGACTCTTCTTACTGTCTATGATTTGAACCATCCCTGTGTCAGTAGTTATAGATTCCGATGCTTCACTTCAGGTTTACTGTATCCCTCTGACCTTCCTATTGACGATGAAACATAGAAATTGCGTCGGAATTAAATACAAAAGGCACAATGCCGATTTAAGTACAAGAAGACTGACTCTTCTTACAGTCTATGCTTTGAACCATTAATGTGACACTAGTGATAGATTCCGGTGCTTCACTTTAGGTTTACTGTATCCCTTGTACCTACTTATTGACGTTGAAATACAGAAATTGCGTCGGAAATAAATACAAAAGGCACAATGCCGACTTAAGTACAAGAAGACTGACTCTTCCCACTGTCTATGTTTTGAACCATTCCTGTTACACTAGTTATAGTTTCCGAAGCTTCACTTCAGGTTTACTGTATCCCTTGGACCTTTTTATTGACGATGAAACACAGAAATTCCATCGGAATTAAATACAAAAGGCACAATGCCGACATAATTACAAGAATACTGACTCTTCTTACTGTCTATGTTTTGAACCATCCCTGTGACATTAGTTATGGATTCCGTTGCTTCACTCCAGGTTTACTGTATCCCTTGGACCTTCTTATTGACGATGAAACACAGAAATTGCATCGGAATTAAATACAAAAGGCACAATGCCAACTTTAGTACAAGAAGACTGACTCTTCTTACTGACTATGTTTCGATTCATTCCTGTGACACTAGTTATAGATTCTGATGCTTCACTCCAGGTATTCTGTATCCATTGGACCTTCTTATTGACGATGAAACACAGAAATTGCATCGGAATTAAATGCAAAAAGCAAAATGCCGACTTAAGTACAAGAAGACTGACTCTTCTTACTGACTATGTTTGAACCATTCCTGTGACACTAGTTATAGATTCCGATGCTTGACATCAGATTTTCTGTATCCCTCTCACCTTCGTATCAACGATGAAACACAGAAATTGTATTGGAATAAAATACTAAATGCAAAATGCCGAATTAAATACAAGAAGACTGACTCTTCATACTGTCGATGCTTTGAACCATTCCTGTGACAGTAGTTATAGATTCCGATGCTTCACTCCAGGTTTACTGTATCCCTTTGACATTCTCATTGACGATGAAACACAGAAATAGCATCGGAATTAAATAAAAAAAGGCACAATGCCGACATAAGTACAAGAAGACTGACCCTACTTTCTGTCTATGTTTTGAACCATTCCTGTGACACTAGTTATGGATTCCGATGCTTCACTCCAGGTTTACTAGATCCCTTGGACCTTCTTATTGACGATTAAACACAGAAATTGCATAGGAAAAAAATAGAAAAGGCACAATGACGACTTAAGTACAAGATGACTGTCTCTTCCTACTGTCTATGTCTTGAACCATTCCTGTGACACTAGTTATAGATTCCGATGCTTCACTTCAGGTTTACTGGAACCCTCTGACCTTCTTGTTGTCGATGAAACACAGAAATAGCATCGGAATTAAATACAAAAGGCACAATGCCGACTTAAGTACAAGAAGACTGACTCCTCCCACTGTTTATGCTTTGAACCATTCCTGTTACACTAGTTATAGATTGCGATGCTTCACTTCAGGTTTACTGTATCCCTTGGACCTTCTTATTGACGATTAAACACAGAAATTGCATCGGAATTAAATACAAAAGGCACAATGCCGACATAAGTACAAGAATACTGACTCTTCTTACTGTCTATGATGTGAACCATCCCTGTGACACTAGTTATAGATTCCGATGCTTCACTCCAGGTTTACTGTATCCCTTGGACTTTCTTATTGACGATGAAACACAAAAATTGCATCGGAAATAAATACAAAAGGCACAATGCCGACTTTAGTACAAGAAGACTGACTCTTCTTACTGACCATGGTTTGAATCATTCCTCTGACACTAGTTATAGATTCCGATGCCTCACCCGAGGTTTATTGTATCCCTTGGACCTCCTTATTGACGAAGAAACACAGAAATTGCATCGGAATTAAATACAAAAGGCACAATGCCGACATAAGTACAAGAAGACTGACTCTTCTTACTGACTATGTTTTTAACCATTCCTGTAACACTAGTTATAGATTCCGGTGATTCACTTCAGATTTACTGTATCTTTTGGACCTTCTTATTGACGATGAGACACAGAAATTGCATAGGAATTAAATAGAAAAGGCACAATGCCGACTTAAGTACATAGAGACTGACTCTTCTTACTGACTGTGCTTTGAACCATTCCTGTAACACTAGTTATAGATTTCGGTGCTTCACTTCAGGTTTACTGTATCCCTTGGACCTTCTTATTGACGATGAAACACAGAAATTGCATCGGAAATAAATACAAAAGGCACAATGCCGACTGAAGTACAAGAATACTGACTCTTCTTACTGTCTATGATTTGAACCATCCCTGTGTCACTGGTTATAGATTCCGATGCTTCACGTCAGGTTTACTGTATCCCTCTGACCTTCCTATTGACGATGAAGCATAGAAATTGCATCGGAATTAAATACAAAAGGCACAATGCCGATTTAAGTACAAGAAGACTGACTCTTCTTACAGTCTATGCTTTGAACCATTAATGTGACACTAGTGATAGATTCCGGTGCTTCACTTTAGGTTTACTGTATCCCTTGTACCTACTTATTGACGTTGAAACACAGAAATTGCGTCGGAAATAAATACAAAAGGCACAATGCCGACTTATGTACAAGAAGACTGACTCTTCTTACTGACTATGTTTTGAACCATTCCTGTGACACTAGTTATAGACTCTGATGCTTCACTTCAGGTTTAATGTATCCCTTGGACCCTCTTATTGAAGATGAAACACAGAAATTGCATCGGAATTAAATACAAAAGGCACAATGCCGACATAAGTACAAGAATACTGACTCTTCTTACCGTCTATGTTTTGAACCATCCCTGTGACACTAGTTATAGATTCCGTTGCTTCACTCCAGGTTTACTGTATCCCTTGGACCTTCGTATTGACGATGAAACACAGAAATTGCATCGGAATTAAATACAAAAGGCACAATGCCAACCTTAGTACAAGAAGACTGACTCTTCTTACTGACTATGTATCGATTCATTCCTGTGACACTAGTTATAGATTCTGATGCTTCACTCCAGGTATTCTGTATCCCTTGGACCTTCGTATTGACGATGAAACACAGAAATTGCATCGAAATTAAATACAAAAAGCAAAATGCCGACTTAAGTACAAGAAGACTGACTCTTCTTACTGACTATGTTTTGAACCATTCCTGTGACACTAGTTATAGATTCCGATGCTTGACATCAGATTTTCTGTATCCCTCTGACCTTCGTATCGACGATGAAACACAGAAATTGTATTGGAATTAAATACTAAAAGCAAAATGCCGAATTAAATACAAGAAGACTGACTCTTCATACTGTCGATGCTTTGAACCATTCCTGTGACAGTAGTTATAGATTCCGATGCTTCACTCCAGGTTTACTGTATCCCTTTGACCTTCTTATTGACGATGAAACACAGAAATTGCATCGGAATTAAATAAAAAAGGCACAATGCCGACTTAAGTACAGGAAGACTGACCCTACTTTCTGTCTATGTTTTGAACCATTCCTGTGACACTAGTTATGGATTTCGATGCTTCGCTCCAGGTTTACTAGATCCCTTGGACCTTCTTATTGACGGATAAACACAGAAATTGCATAGGAAATAAATAGAGAAGGCACAATGCCGACTTAAGTACAAGAAGACTGACACTTCCTACTTTCTATGTTTTGTACCATTCCTGTGACACTAGTTATAGATTCGGATGCTTCACTTCAGGATTACTGTATCCCTCTGACCTTGTCATTGACGATGAAACACAGAAATTGCAACGGAATTGAATACAAAAGGGACAATGCCGACTGAAGTACAAGATGACTGACTCTTCCTCTGTCCATGTTTTGAACCATTCCTGTGACACTAGTTATAAATTTCGATGCTTTACTTCAGGTTTACTGTATCCCTTGGACCTTCTTATTGACGATGAAACACAGAGATTGCATCGGAATTAATTCCAAAAGGCACAGTGCCGAATTATGTACAAGAAGACTGACTCTTCTTAGTATCTATGATTTGAACCATTCCTGTGACACTAGTTATAGATTCCGATGCTTCACATCAGGTTTACTGTATCCCTCTTACTTTCTTATTGACGATGAAACACAGAAATTGTATCGGAAGTAAATAGAAAAGGCACAATGCAGATTTAAGTACAAGAAGACTGACTCCTTCTTCTGTCTATGTTTTGAACCATTCCTGTGACACTAGTTATAGATTCCGATGCTTAACTCCCGGTTTACTGTATCCCTTGGACCTTCTTATTGAGGATGAAACACAAAATCTGCATCTGAATTAAATACAAAAGGCACAATGCCGACTTAAGTACAAGAAGACTGACTTTTCTTACTGACTATATTTTGAACCATTCCTGTGACACAAGTTACAGATTCCGATGCTTGACTTCAGATTTACTGTATCCCTCTGACCTTCTTATTGACGATGAAACACAGAAATTGCATCGGAATTAAATACTAAAGGCGCAATGCCGAATTAAGTACAAGAATACTAACTCTTCTTACTGTCGATGTTTTGAACCATTCCTGTGACACTAGTTATAGATTCTGATGCTTCACTTCAGGTTTACTGTATCCCTCTGACCTTCTTATTGACGATGAAACACAGAAATTTCATCGGAATTAAATACAACAGGTACAATGCCGACATAAGTACAAGAAGAGTGACTCTTCCCACTGTCTATGCTTTAAACCATTCCTGTTACACTAGTTATAGATTCCGATGCTTCACTTCAGGTTTACTGTATCCCTTGGACCTTCTTATTGACGATGGAACACAGAAATTGCATCGGAATTAAATCCAAAAGGCACAATGCCGACTTATGTACAAAAAGACTGACTCTTCTTACTGACTGTGTTTTGAACCATTCCTGTGACACTAAGTATAGACTCTGATGCTTCACTTCAGGTTTACTGTATCCCTTAGAAATTCTTATTGACGATGAAACACAGAAATTGCATCGGAATTAAATAAAAAAGACACAATGCCGACTCAAGTACAAGAAGACTCACTCTTCTTACCGTGTATGTTTTGAACCATTCCTGTGACACTAGTTATAGATTCCGATGCTTCACTCTAGGTTTACTATATACCTTGGACCTTCTTATTTAGGATGAAATACAGAAATTGCATCGGAATTAAATAGAAAAGGCACAATGCCGACTTAAGTACAAGAAGACTGACTCTTCCTACTGTCTATGTTTTGAACCATTCCTGTGACACTAGTTATAGATTCCGATGCTTCACTTCAGGTTTACTGTATCCATCTAACCTTCTTATTGACGATGAAACACAGAAATAGCATCGGAAGTAAATAGAAAAGGCACAATGCAGATTTAAGTACAAGAAGACTGACTCTTCCTACTGTCTATGTTTGAACTATTCCTGTGACACTAGTTATAGATTCCGATGCTTCACGTCTGGTTTACTGTATCCCTTGGACCTTCTTGTTGACGACGAAACACAGAAATTGCATCGGAATTAAGTACAAAATGCACAATGCCGACTTAAGTACAAGAAGACTGACTCTTCTTACTGACTAAGTTTTGATTCATTCCTGTGACACTAGTTATGGATTCCGATGCTTCACTCCAGGTTTACTGTACCCCTTGGACCTTCTAATTGACGATGAAACACAGAAATTGCATCGGAATTAAATACAAAAGGCACAATGCCGACTTAAGTACAAGAAGACTGACTCTTTTTACTGACTATGTTTTGAACCATTCCTGTGACACTAGTTATAGATTCCGATGCTTAAGTCCCGGTTTACTGTATCCCTTGGACCTTCTTATTGAGGATGAAGCACAAAAATTGCATCGGAATTAAATACAAAAGGCACATTGCCGACATAAGTACTAGAATACTGACTCTTCTTACTGACTATGCTTTGAATCATTACTGTGACACTAGTTATAGATTCCGATGCTTCACTCCAGGTTTACTGTATCCCTTGGAACTCCTTATTGAAAATGAAACATAGAAATTGCATAGGAATTAAATACAAAAGGCACAATGAAGACTTAAGTACAAGAAGACTGACTCTTCGTATTGACTAAGTTTTGAAACATTCCTGTAACACTAGTTATAGATTCCGGTGCTTCACTTCAGGTTTACTGTATCCCTTGGACCTTCTTTTTGACGAGGAAACACAGAAATTGCATCGGAATTAAATACAAAAGGCACAATGCCGACTTCAGCACAAGAATACTGACTCTTATTAATGTCTATGTTTTGAACCATCCCTGTGTCACTAGTTATTGATTCCGTAGCTTCACTCCAGGTTTACTGTATCCCTTGGACCTTCTTATTGACGATGAAACACAGAAATTGCATCGGAATTAAATACAAAAGGCACAATGCCGACCTAAGTACAATAAGCCTGTCTCTTCTTCTGACAATGTTTTGAACCATTCCTGTGACACTAGTTATAGATTCCGATGCTTCACTTAATGTTTACTGTATCCCTCTGACCTTCTTATAGACGATGAAACATAGAAATTGCATCGGAATTAAATACAAAAGGCACAATGCCTACCTAAGTACAAGAAGACTGACTTTTCTTACTGACTATGTTTTGAACCATTCCAGTGACACTAGTTATGGATTCCGATGCTTGACTTCAGATTTACTGTATCCCTCTGACCTTCTTATTGACGATGAAACACAGTAATTGCATCGGAATTAAATACTAAAGGCGCAATGCCGAATTAAGTACAAGAAGACTGACTCTTCTTACTGTCGATGTTTTTAACCATTCCTGTGACACTAGTTATAGATTCTGATGCTTCACTTCAGGTTTACTGTATCCCTCTGAACTTCTTATTGACGATGAAACACAGAAATTTCATCGGAATTCAATACAACAGGTACAATGCTGACATAAGTACAAGAAGAGTGACTCTTCCCACAGTCTATGCATTAAACCATTCCTGTTACACTAGTTATAGATTCCGATGCTTCACTTCAGGTTTACTGTATCCCTTGGACCTTCTTATTGACGATGAAACACAGAAATTGCATCGGAATTAAATACAAAAGGCACAATGCCGACTTATGTACAAAAAGACTGACCCTTCCTACTGACTATGTTTTGAACCATTCCTGTGACACTAAGTATAGACTCTGATGCTTCCCTTCAGGTTTACTGTATCCCTTGGACCTTCTTATTGAAGATGAAACACAGAAATTGCATCAGAATTAAATACTAAAGGCACTATGCTGACTTAAGTACAAGCAGACTGACTCTTCTTACTCACTATGCTTCGAACCATTCCAGTGACACTAGTTATAGATTCTGATGCTGCACTTCTGGTTTACTGTATCCCTTAGACCTTCTTATTGACGATGAAACACAGAAATTGCATCGGAATTAAATAAAAAAGGCACAATGCCTACTCAAGTACAAGAAGACTCACTCTTCTTACCGTGTATGTTTTGAACCATTCCTGTGGCACTAGTTATAGATTCCGATGCTTCACTTCAGGTTTACTGTATCCGTCTGACCTTCTTATTGACGATGAAACGCAGAAATTGCATCGGAATTAAATACAAAAGGCACAATGCCGACTTAAGTACAGGAAAATTGACTCTTCCCACTGTCTATGTTTGAACCATTCCTGTGACACTAGTTATAGATTCCGATGCTTCACTTCAGGTTTTCTGTATCCCTTGGACCTTGTTATTGACGATGAAACACAGAAATTGCATCGGAATTAAATGCAAAAGGCACTATGCCGACTTAAGTACAAGAAGACTGACTCTTCTTACTGACTATGTTTTTAACCATTCCTGTGACACTAGTTATAGACTCTGATGCTTCACTTCAGGTTTACTGTATCCCTTGCACCTTGTTATTGGAAATGAAACACAGAAATTGCATCGGAATTAAATACAAAAGGCACAATGCCGACTTAAGTACAAGAATACTGACTCTTCTTACTGTCTATGTTTTGAACCATTCCTGTGACACTAGTAGTAGATTCCGATGCTTCACTCCAGGATTACTGTATCCCTTGGACCTTCTTATTGACGATGAAACACAGAAATTGCATCGGAATTAAATAAATAAGGCACAATGCCGATTTAAGTACAAGAAGACTGACTCTTCTTACTGACTATGTTTGAACCATTCCTGTGACCCTAGTCATAGATTCCGATGATTCACTTCAGGTTTACTGTATCCCTTGGACCTTCTTATCGACGATGAATCACAGCAATTGCATCGGAATTAAATAGAGCAGGCACAATGCCGACTTAAGTACAAGAAGACTGACTCTTCCAACTTTCTATGTTTTGTACCATTCCTGTGACACTAGTTATAGATTCGGATGCTTCACTTCAGGTTTACTGTATCCCTCTGACCTTCTCATTGACGATGAAACACAGACATTGCAACGGAATTAAATACAAAAGGGACAATGCCGACTTAAGTACAAGATGACTGACTCTTCTTCTGTCCATGTTTTGAACCATTCCTGTGACACTAGTTATAAATTTCGATGCTTCACATCATGTTTACTGTATCCTTCTTAGTTTCATATTGACGATGAAACACAGAAATTGCATCGGAAGTAAATAGAAAAGGCACAATGCAGATTTAAGTACAAGAAGACTGACTCTTCCTACTGTCTATGTTTGAACTATTACTGTGACACAAGTTATAGATTCCGATGCTTCACTTCTGGTTTACTGTATCCCTTGGAGATTCTTGTTGACGACGAGACACAGAAATTGCATCGGAACAAAATACTAAATTCACAATGCCGACTTAAGTACAAGAAGACTGACTCTTCTTACTGACTATGTTTTGATTCATTCCTGTGACACTAGTTACAGATTCCGATGCTTCACTCCAGGTTTACTGTATCCCTTGGAACTCCTTATTGACAATTAAGCATAGAAATTGCATCGGAATTAGATACAAAAGGCACAATGGCGACATAAGTACAAGAAAACTGACACTTCTTACTGACTATGATTTGAACCATTCATGTGACACTAGTTATAGATTCCGGTGCTTCACTTCAGGTTTACTGTATCCCTTGGACCTTCTTTTTGACGAGGAAACACAGAAATTGCATCGGAATGAAATACAAAAGGCACAATGCCGACTTCAGTACAAGAATACTGACTCTTATTAATGTCTATGTTTTGAACCATCCCTGTGTCACTAGTTATTGATTCCGATGCTTCACTCCAGGTTTACTGTATCCTTCGGACCTTCTTATTGACGATGAAACACAGAAATTGCATCGGAATTAAATACAAAAGGCACAATGCCGACCTAAGTACAATAAGCCTGTCTCTTCTTTCTGACTATGTTTTGAACCATTCCTGTGACACTAGTTATAGATTCCGATGCTTCACTTAAGGTTTACTGTATCCCTCTGACCTTCTTATTGACGATGAAACATAGAAATTGCATCGGAATTAAATACAAAAGGCACAATGCCTACCTAAGTACAAGAAGACTGACTTTTCTTAAAGACTATGTTTTGAACCATTCCAGTTACACTAGTTATAGATTCCGATGCTTGACTTCAGATTTACTGTATCCCTCTGACCTTCTTATTGACGATGAAACACAGTAATTGCAACGGAATTAAATACTAAAGGCGCAATGCCGAATTAAGTACAAGATGACTGACTCTTCTTACTGTCGATGTTTTTAACCATTCCTGTGCCACTAGTTATAAATTCTGATGCTTCACTTCAGGTTTACTGTATCCCTCTGACCTTCTTATTGACGATGAAACACAGAAATTTCATCGGAATTCAATACAACAGGTACAATGCCGACATAAGTACAAGAAGAGTGACTCTTCCCACTGTCTATGCATTAAACCATTCCTGTTACACTAGTTAAAGATTCCGATGCTTCACTTCAGGTTTACTGTATCCCTTGGACCTTCTTATTGACGATGAAACACAGAAATTGCATCGGAATTAAATACATAAGGCACAATGCCGACTTATGTACAAAAAGACTGACTCTTCCTACTGACTATGTTTTGAACCATTCCTGTGACACTAAGTATAGACTCTGATGCTTCACTTCAGGTTTACTGTATCCCTTGGACCTTCTTATTGAAGATGAAACACAGAAATTGCATCAGAATTAAATACTAAAGGCACTATGCTGACTTAAGTACAAGAAGACTGACTCTTCTTACTCACTATGTTTCGAACCATTCCAGTGACACTAGTTATAGATTCTGATGCTTCACTTCAGGTTTACTGTATCCCTTAGACCTTCTTATTGACGATGAAACACAGAAATTGCATCGGAATTAAATACAAAAGGCACAATGCCGACTTAAGTACAAGAAGACTGACTCTTTTTACTGACTATGTTTTGAACTATTCCTGTGACACTAGTTATAGATTCCGATGCTTAACTCCCGGTTTACTGTATCCCTCTGACCTTCTTATTGACGATGAAACACAGTAATTGCATCGGAATTAAATACTAAAGTCGCAATGCCGAATTAAGTACAAGAAGACTGACTCTTCTTACTGTCGATGTTTTTAACCATTCCTGTGACACTAGTTATAAATTCTGATGCTTCACTTCAGGTTTACTGTATCCCTCTGACCTTCTTATTGACGATGAAACATAGAAATTGCATCGGAATTAAATAAAAAAGGCACAATGAATACTCAAGTACAAGAAGACTCACTCTTCTTACCGTGTATGGTTTGAACCATTCCTGTGACACTAGTTATAGATTCCGATGCTTCACTTCAGGTTTACTGTATCCCTCTGACCTTCTTATTGACGATGAAACACAGAAATTGCATCGGAATTAAAAACAAAAGGCACAATGCCGACTTAAGTACAAGAATACTGACTCTTCTTACTGTCTATGTTTTGAACCATTCCTGTGACACTAGTAGTAGATTCCGATGCTTCACTCTAGGATTACTGTATCCCTTGGACCTTCTTATTGACGATGAAACACAGAAATTGCATCGGAATTAAATAAAAAGGGCACAATGCCGACTTAAGTACAAGAAGACTGACTCATCTTACTGTCTATGTTTTGAACCATTCCTGTGACACTAGTAACAGATTCCGATGCTTCACTCCCGGTTTACTGTTTCCCTTAGACCTTCTTATTGACGATGAAACACAGAAATTGCAACGGAATTAAATACAATAGGGACAATGCCGACTTAAGTACAAGAAGACGGACTCTTCTTACTGTGTATGTTTTGAACCTCACCTGTGAGACCAATTTCACATTTCGATGCTTCACTTCAGGTTTACTGTATCCCTTGGACCTTCTTATTGACGACGAAACACAGAAATTGCATCGGAATTTAATACAAAAGGCACAATGGCGATTTAAGTACAAGAAGACTGACTCTTCTTACTGACTATGATTTGAGCCATTCCTGTGACACTAGTTATAGTTTCCAGTGCTTCACTTCAGGTTTACTGGATTCCTTGGACCTTCTTATTGACGATGAAACACAGAAATTGCATCGGAATTAAATACAAAAGGCACAATGGCGACCTAAGTCTTGTGACAGCCAGAGCGTGAGCACCAGCAGCAGCGAGTACTGTTTGTATAAATCGTTTATTTTGCATTTTGTTTACGACCATCCACTAAGGAAGGGATTCTATATGTGTTTATCTGCTCTGCATAGTAACTAACAGTTCTTGATAAAACTTTGCGTAGTTTTCGTGTTAGATTTCTTAGTGTTTTCTTGATCGTTTAGAACAGAAAGCGCCCTAAAACCGTCTTTTGTTTGTTTCGCGGCCGTTAGCCACTTGTCACTTGAATCAGCAGTTGTCTTGTGACAGCCAGAGCGAGAGCACCAGCAGCAGCGAGTACTGTTTGTATAAAGCGTTTTTGTACTTATTTGCTGCGCTTAGCTTTTAAATAGCTTTTCTGGGAAAACCTAGCGTACTTTTCGCGTCTCGTATTTCAGCGAGTGTTTCTTGATTATCAGAGTAGCTCATCAGAAGATTATCTTGGGAATTTGTCACCGTATAGAGTAGGGTAAACATAGTCATGTGTAGGGACTGTGGTTGTTGTGAGCGGACGCAAGGAGAATTGGCCACTCTTCGGAGGCAGGTGGAGGCTTTGTCTGTTAGGCTCATCGAGCTCGAGGCGCAGGCGTCGGCTCGTAGTGGCGTTGGGGCAACTGTGGTGAGACCTATGCCTACTTCGGTGGCCTTGGAATCACATGGAACCCCTGATGTCGCTGCGTCTTCCGGCAGTGAGCATCTTACCGGTCAGCCATCACTCTAGGGTGAATGGCGGACAGTGGTGGGCTCGCGCGTGCCTGGCCGAAAGGCAAAGGTGGGATCTGGCCGCGTGGCACCTGCCTTACCCCTTTCCAACAGGTACGGGGTGCTTCCTAGTGGTGATGACATCGTTTCCGAGCCACCACAGGATGCCTCGCCTGTTGGGGCAGTGGCCGATTCTCCGGCAAGGACCCGACAGTCACAGAGGGCGGGCCTATTAGTTATAGGGAGCTCCAACGTTAGGCGGGTTATGGAGCCCCTCAGGAAAATAGCGGGTAGGTCGGGGAAGAATGCCAGTGTGCACTCGGTGTGCTTGCCGGGGGGTCTCGTCCGTAATGTGGAGGAGGCCCTTCCGGCGGCTATTGAACGCACTGGGTGTGACCGGCTACAGATAGTAGCACATGTCGGAACGAATGACGCCTGCCGCTTGGGTTCTGAGGCCATCCTTGGTTCCTTCCGGCGGCTGGCTGATTTGGTGAAGACAACCAGCATCGCACGCGGAGTGCAAGCTGAGCTTAATATCTGCAGCATAGTGCCCAGAGTCGATCGCGGTCCTCTGGTTTGGAGCCGTGTGGAGGGTCTAAACCAGAGGCTCAGACGACTCTGCGACTATAATGGTTGCAAATTCATCGACCTCCGTTATTGGGTGGAGAACTGTAGGGCCCCCCTAGACAGGTCAGGCGTGCACTACACACCGGAAGCAGCTACTAGGGTAGCAGAGTACGTGTGGCGTGCACACGGGGGTTTTTTAGGTTAGAGGGACCACCCCCTTGGGCGAAACGATAAAATACCTGACGGCTTACCAGAGAGGACATTATCATCGTTGATAAAGAACGTCCGTCCTCAGAGACCAAAAACAGGAAAAGTTAACGTAATATTGGTAAACTGCAGGAGTATCCAGGGCAAGGTTCCTGAATTAGTATCTCTTATTGAAGGAAATAGTGCGCATATAGTATTAGGAACGGAAAGTCGGTTAAAACCGGAAGTGAACAGTAACGAAATCCTAGACACAGAATGGAATATATACCGCAAGGATAGGATAAACGCCAATGGTGGAGGAGTATTTATAGCAGTAAAGAATTCAATAATATCCAGTGAAGTTATTCGCGAATGCGAATGTGAAATAATCTGGGTTAAGTTAAGTATCAAAGGTGGGTCAGATATGATAGTCGGATGCTTCTATAGACCACCTGCATCAGCAACCGTAGTAGTTGAGCGCCTCAGGGAGAACCTGCAGAACGTCGTGAAGAAGTTTCGTGATCATACTATTGTAATAGGGGGAGACTTCAATCTACCAGGTATAGAATGGGATAGTCACACAATCAGAACTGGAGCCAGGGACAGAGACTCTTGTGACATTATCATGACTGCCTTGTCCGAGAATTACTTCGAGCAGATAGTTAGAGAACCAACTCGTGAAGCTAACGTTTTAGACCTCATAGCAACAAATAGACCGGAACTTTTCGACTCCGTGAATGTAGAAGAGGGTATGAGTGATCATAAGTCAGTGGTTGCATCAATGACTACAAGTGTAATAAGAAATGCCAAGAAAGGAAGGAAAATATATTTGCTTAACAAGAGTGATAGGGCACAAATCGCAGAATATCTGAGTGACCACCATCAAACGTTCATTTCTGAGGAAGAGGATGTGGAACAAAAATGGAAAAAATTCAGAAACATCGTCCAGTACGCCTTAGATAAGTTCGTACCGACTAAGGTCCAAAGCGAGGGGAAAGATCCACCGTGGTATAACAATCATGTACGAAAGGTACTACGGAAACAAAGAAAGCTTCATCATAGGTTTAAGAGTAGTCGAATCATAGCTGATAAGGAAAAGCTGAACGAAGCGAAAAAGAGCGTAAAGAGAGCAATGAGAGAAGCATTCAACGAATTCGAACATAAAACATTGGCAAACAATCTAAACAAGAACCCTAAAATGTTTTGGTCATATGTAAAATCGGTAAGCGCATCTAAATCCCCTATTCAGTCACTCGTTGACCACGATGGCACCGAAACAGAGGACGACCGAAGAAAGGCAGAAATACTGAATTCAGTGTTCCGAAACTGTTTCACTGCGGAAAATCGTAACACGGTCCCTGACTTCAGCCGTCGCACAGACGCCAAAATGGAAAATATTGAAATAAACGATATCGGAATTGAAAAACAACTGCTATCACTTAGTAGCGGAAAAGCATCCGGACCAGACGAGATACCCTTAAGATTCTACAGTGATTATGCTAAAGAACTTGCCCCCTTTCTATCAGCAATTTATCGTAGATCGCTGGAAGAACGTAAAGTACCTAGTGACTGGAAGAAAGCGCAGGTCGTTCCCATTTTCAAGAAGGGTCATAAATCAGATGCGAATAATTATAGGCCTATTTCGCTTACGTCAATCTGTTGTAGAATAATGGAACATGTTTTGTGTTCTCGTATTATGACGTTCTTAGATAATACAAATCTCCTTCATCATAACCAACATGCATTCCGCAAACAGAGATCATGTGAAACTCAGCTCGCCCTATTTGCCCAAGAAATTCACAGTGCCGTAGACACTGGCGAGCAGATTGATGCCGTATTCCTGGACTTCAGGAAGGCATTTGATACGGTTTCGCACTTACGTTTAGTGAAAAAAATACGAGCTTACGGAATATCGGACCAGGTTTGTGATTGGATTCAGGATTTCCTAGAAGAAAGAACACAACATGTCATTCTTAACGGATCAAAATCTGCAGATGTAGAGGTAATTTCGGGAGTACCGCAGGGAAGCGTGATAGGACCTTTATTGTTTACAATATACATAAATGACTTAGTTGACAACATCGGTAGCTCCGTGAGGCTATTTGCAGATGACACGGTTGTCTACAAGAAAGTAGCAACATCAGAAGACTCGTACGTACTCCAGGAGGACCTGCAGAGGATTAATGCATGGTGCGACAGCTGGCAGCTTTCCCTAAACGTAGATAAATGTAATATAATGCGCATACATAGGGGCAGAAATCCATTCCAGTGCGATTATGCCATAGGTGGTAAATCATTGGAAGCGGTAACGACCGTAAAATACTTAGGAGTTACTATCCGGAGCGATCTGAAGTGGAATGATCACATAAAACAAATAATGGGAAAAGCAGGCGACAGGTTGAGATTCATAGGAAGAATTCT
Organism: Schistocerca piceifrons; assembly: GCF_021461385.2. Classification (NCBI taxonomy): domain Eukaryota; kingdom Metazoa; phylum Arthropoda; class Insecta; order Orthoptera; family Acrididae; genus Schistocerca; species Schistocerca piceifrons. The sequence goes on from NW_025727493.1 coordinate 644,208, forward strand.
AAGAAAATGTGACTCATCGACGAAAGAAGTAGCTTACAAAACGCTTGTTCGTCCGATTATTGAGTATTGCTCATCAGTATGGGACCCTTACCAGTTTGGATTAATACAAGAGATAGACATGATCCAGCGAAAAGCAGCGCGATTCGTCATGGGGACATTTAGTCAGCGCGAGAGCGTTACGGAGATGCTGAACAAGCTCCAGTGGCGGACACTTCAAGAAAGGCGTTACGCAATACGGAGAGGTTTATTATCGAAATTACGAGAGAGCACATTCCGGGAACAGATGGGCAACATATTACTACCGCCCACATACATCTCGCGTAATGATCAAAACGAAAAGATCCGAGAAATTAGAGCAAATACGGAGACTTACAAGCAGTCGTTCTTCCCACGCAAAATTCGTGAATGGAACAGGGAAGGGGGGATCAGATAGTGGTACAATAAGTACCCTCCGCCACACACCGTAAGGTGGCTCGCGGAGTATAGATGTAGATGTAGATGTAGAAGTACAAGAAGACTGACCCTTCCTACTGACTATGTTTTGAACCATTCCTGTGACACTAGTTAGGGATTCCGATGCTTCACTCCCGGTTTACTGTATCCCTTGGACCTTCTCAAAGAGGATGAAACACAACAATTGCATCAGAATTAAATACAAAAGGCACAATGCCGACTTAAGTACAAGGATACTGACTCTTCTTACTGACTATGTTTTGAACCATTCCTGTGACACCAGTTATAGATTCCGATGCTTCACTCCAGGTTTACTGTATCCCTTGGACCTTCTTATTGACGATGAAACACAGAAATTGCATCGGAATTATATACAAAAGGCACAATGCCGACTTAAGTACAAGAAGACTGACTCTTCCCACTGTTTATGCTTTGAACCGTTAATGTCACACTAGTTATAGATTGCGATGCTTCACTTCAGGTTTACTGTATCCCTTGGACCTTCTTATTGACGATTAAACACAGAAATTGCATCGGAATTATATACAAAAGGCACAATGCCGACATAAGTACAAGAATACTGACTCTTCTTACTGTCTATGTTGTGAACCATCCCTCTGACGCTGGTATAGGTTCCGATACTTCACTCCAGGTTTACTGTATCCCTTGGACCCCCTTATTGACGAAGAAACACAGAAATTGCATAGGAATTAAATAGAAAAGGCACAATGCCGACTTAAGTACATAGAGACTGACTCTTCTTACTGACTGTGCTTTGAACCATTCCTGTAACACTAGTTATGGATTTCGGTGCTTCACTTCAGGTTTACTGTATCCCTTGGACCTTCTTATTGACGATGAAACACAGAAATTGCATCGGAAATAAATACAAAAGGCACAATGCCGACTGAAGTACAAGAATACTGACTCTTCTTACTGTCTATGATTTGAACCATCCCTGTGTCACTAGTTATAGATTCCGATGCTTCACTTCAGGTTTACTGTATCCCTCTGACCTTCCTATTGACGATGAAACATAGAAATTGCGTCGGAATTAAATACAAAAGGCACAATGCCGATTTAAGTACAAGAAGACTGACTCTTCTTACAGTCTATGCTTTGAACCAATAATGTGACACTAGTGATAGATTCCGGTGCTTCACTTTAGGTTTACTGTATCCCTTGTACCTACTTATTGACGTTGAAATACAGAAATTGCGTCGGAAATAAATACAAAAGGCACAATGCCGACTTAAGTACAAGAAGACTGACTCTTCCCACTGTCTATGTTTTGAACCATTCCTGTTACACTAGTTATAGTTTCCGAAGCTTCACTTCAGGTTTACTGTATCCCTTGGACCTTTTTATTGACGATGAAACACAGAAATTCCATCGGAATTAAATACAAAAGGCACAATGCCGACATAAGTACAAGAATACTGACTCTTCTTACCGTCTATGTTTTGAACCATCCCTGTGACACTAGTTATAGATTCCGTTGCTTCACTCCAGGTTTACTGTATCCCTTGGACCTTCGTATTGACGATGAAACACAGAAATTGCATCGGAATTAAATACAAAAGGCACAATGCCAACTTTAGTACAAGAAGACTGGCTCTTCTTACTGACTATGTTTCGATTCGTTCCTGTGACACTAGTTATAGATTCTGATGCTTCACTCCAGGTATTCTGTATCCCTTGGACCTTCTTATTGACGATGAAACACAGAAATTGCATCGGAATTAAATACAAAAAGCAAAATGCCGACTTAAGTACAAGAAGACTGACTCTTCTTACTGACTATGTTTTGAACCATCCCTGTGACACTAGTTATAGATTCCGATGCTTGACATCAGATTTTCTGTATCCCTCTGACCTTCGTATCGACGATGAAACACAGAAATTGTATTGGAATTAAATACTAAAAGCAAAATGCCGAATTAAATACAAGAAGACTGACTCTTCATACTGTCGATGCTTTGAACCATTCCTGTGACAGTAGTTATAGATTCCGATGCTTCACTCCAGGTTTGCTGTATCCCTTTGACCTTCTTATTGACGATGAAACACAGAAATTGCATCGGAATTAAATAAAAAAGGCACAATGCCGACTTAAGTACAAGAAGACTGACCCTACTTTCTGTCTATGTTTTCAACCATTCCTGTGACACTAGTTATGGATTCCGATGCTTCGCTCCAGGTTTACTAGATCCCTTGGACCTTCTTATTGACGATTAAACACAGAAATTGCATAGGAAATAAATAGAAAAGGCACAATGACGACTTAAGTACAAGATGACTGCCTCTTCCTACTGTCTATGCCTTGAACCATTCCTGTGACACTAGTTATAGATTCCGATGCTTCACTTCAGGTTTACTGAACCCTTTGACCGTCTTGTTGACGATGAAACACAGAAATAGCATCGGAATTAAATACAAAAGGCACAACGCAGACTTAAGTACAAGAAGACAGACTCCTCCCACTGTTTATGCTTTGAACCATTCCTGTTACACTAGTTATAGATTGCGATGCTTCACTTCAGGTTTACTGTATCCCTTGGAACTTCTTATTGACGATTAAACACAGAAATTGCATCGGAATTAAATACAAAAGGCACAATGCCGACATAAGTACAAGAATACTGACTCTTCTTACTGTCTATGATGTGAACCATCCCTGTGACACTAGTTATAGATTCCGATGCTTCACTCCAGGTTTACTGTATCCCTTGGACTTTCTTATTGACGATGAAACACAGAAATTGCATCGGAATTAAATACAAAGGCACAATGCCGACTTTAGTACAAGAAGACTGACTCTTCTTACTGACCATGCTTTGAATCATTCCTGTGACACCAGTTATAGATTCCGATGCCTCACCCGAGGTTTATTGTATCCCTTGGACCTCCTTATTGACGAAAAACACAGAAATTGCATCGGAATTAAATACAAAAGGCACAATGCCGACATAAGTACAAGAAGACTGACTCTTCTTACTGACTATGTTTTTAACCATTCCTGTAACACTAGTTATAGATTCCGGTGATTCACTTCAGGTTAACTGTATCCCTTGGACCTTCTTATTGACGATGAAACACAGAAATTGCATCGGAATTAAATGCAAAAGGCACAATGCCGACTTAAGTACAAGAATACTGACTCTTCTTACTGTCTATGATTTGAACCATCCCTGTGTCCCTAGTTATAGATTCCGATGCTTCACTTCAGGTTTACTGTATCCCTCTGACCTTCTTATTGACGATGAAACATAGAAATAGCATCGGAATTAAATACAAAAGGCACAATGCCGAATTAAGTACAGGAAGACTGACTCTTCTTACTGTCTATGTTTTGAACCATTCATGTGACACTAGTTATAGATTCCGATGCTTCACTCCAGGTTTACTGTATCCCTTGGACCTTCTTATTGACGATGAAACTCAGAAATTGCATCGGAAATAAATACAAAAGGCACAATGCCGACTTAAGTACAAGAAGACTGACTCTTCTTACTGACTATTTTTGAACCAATCCTGTGACACTAGTTATAGATTCTGATGCTACACTTCAGGTTTAGTGTATCCCTTGGACCTTCTTATTGACGATGAAACACAGATATTGCATCGGAATTAAATACAAAATGCACAATGCCGACTTAAGAACAAGAAGACTGTCTCTTCTCACTGACTATGTTTTGAACCATTCCTGTGACACTAGTTATAGATTCCGATGCTTGACTTCAGATTTACTGTATCCCTCTGACCTTCTTATTAACGATGAAACACAGAAATTGCATCGAAATTAAATATTAAAGGCACAATGCGGAATTAGGAACAAGAAGACTGACTCTTCTTACTGTCGATGTTTTGAACCATTCCTGTGACAGTAGTTATAGATTCCGATGCTTCACTCCAGCTTTACTGTATCCCTTGGACTTTCTTATTGACGATGAAACACAGAAATTGCATCGGAATTAAGTAAAAAAGGCACAATGCCGCCTTAAAGTACAAGAAGACTGTCCCTACTTACTGTCTATGTTTCAACCATTCCTGTGACACATGTCATGGATTCCGATGCTTCACTCCAGGTTTACTATATCCCGTGGACCTTCTTATTGACGATGAAACACAGAAATTGCATAGGAATTAAATAGAAAAGGCACAATGCCGACTTAAGTACAAGAAGACTGTCTCTTCCTACTGTCTATGTCTTGAACCATTCCTGTGACACTAGTTATAGATTCCGATGCTTCACGTCTGGTTTACTGTATCCCTCTGACCTTCTTATTAACGATGAAACACAGAAATTGCATCGGAGTTAAATACAAATGGCACAATGCCGACTTAAGTACATGAAGACTGACTCTTCCCACTGATATGCTTTGAACCATTCCTGTTATACTAGTTATAGATTGCGATGATTCACTTAAGGTTTACTGTATCCCTTGGACCTTCTTATTGACGATTTAACACAGAAATTGCATCAAAATTAAATACAAAAGGCACAATGCCGACTTATGTACAAGAAAAATGACTCTTCTTACTGACTATGTTTTGAACCATTCCTGTGACACTAGTTATAGTCTCTGATGCTTCACTTCAGGTTTACTGTATCCCTTGGACCTTCTTATCGAAGATGAAACACAGAAATTGCATCGGAATCAAATACAAAAGGCACAATGCCGACTTTAGTACAAGAAGACTGACTCTTCTTACTGACTATGTTTTGAATCATTCCTGTGACACTAGTTATAGATTCCGATGCTTCACTCCCTGTTTACTGTATCCCTTGGACCTTCTTATTGACGATGAAACACAGAAATTGCAACGCAATTGAATACAAAAGGCACAATGCCGACTTAAGTTCAAGAAGACTGACTCTTCTTACTGACTATGATTTGAACCATTCCTGTGACGCTAGTTATAGATTCCGATGCTTCACTTCAGGTTTACTGTATCCCTCTGACCTTATTGACGATGAAACATAGATATTGCATCGGAATTAAATACAAACGGCACAATGCCGAATTATGTACAAGAAGACTGACTCTTCTTACTGTCTATGCTTTGAACCATTCATGTGACACTAGTTATAGATTCCGGTGCTTCACTTTAGGTTTACTGTATCCCTTGGACCTACTTATTGACGATGAAACACAGAAATTGCATCGGAATTAAATACAAAAGGCGCAATGCCGACTTAAGTACAAGAATGCTGACTCCTCTTAGTGTCTATGTTGTGAACCATCCCTGTGACACTAGTTATAGATTCCGATGCTTCACTCCAGGTTTACTGTATCCCTTGGACCTTCTTATCGAAGATGAAACACAGAAATTGCATCGGAATCAAATACAAAAGGCACAATACCGACTTTAGTACAAGAAGACTGACTCTTCTTACTGACTATGTTTTGAATCATTCCTGTGACACTAGTTATAGATTCCGATGCTTCACTCCCTGTTTACTGTATCCCTTGGACCTTCTTATTGACGATGAAACACAGAAATTGCAACGCAATTGAATACAAAAGGCACAATGCCGACTTAAGTACAAGAAGACTGACTCTTCTTACTGACTATGATTTGAACCATTCCTGTGACACTAGTTATAGATTCCGATGCTTCACTCCAGGTTTACTGTATCCCTTGGACCTCCTTATTGACGAAGAAACACAGAAATTGCATCGGAATTAAATACAAATGGCACAATGCCGACTTATGTACACGAAGACTGACTCTTCTTACTGACTATGTTTTGAATCATTCCTGTAACACTAGTTATAGATTCCGGTGCTTCAGTTCAGGTTTACTGTATCCCTTGGACCTTCTTATTGACGATGAAATACAGAAATTGCATCGGAATTAAAAAAAAAGGCACAATGGCGACTTAAGTACAAGAATACTGACTCTTCTTACTGTCTATGATTTGAACCATCCCTGTGACACTAGTTATAGATTCCGATGCTTCACTCCAGGTTTACTGTATCCCTCTGACCTTCTTATTGACGATGAAACACAGAAATTGCATCGGAATTAAATACAAAAGGCGCAATGCCGAATTATGTACAAGAAGACTGACTCTTCTTACTGACTATGCTTTGAACCATCCCTGTGACACTAGTTATACAATCTGATGCTTCACTTCAGGTTTACTGTATACCTTGGACCTTCTTATCGAAGATGAAACACAGAAATTGCATCGGAATTAAATACAAAAGGCACAATGCCGACTTAAGTACAAGAATACTGACTCTTCTTACTGTCTATGTTGTGAACCATCCCTGTGACACTAGTTATAGATTCCGATGCTTCACTCCAGGTTTACTGTATCCCTTGGACCGTCTTATTGACGATGAAACACAGAAATTGCATCGGAATAATATAGAAAAGGCACAATGCCGACTTTAGTACAAGAAGACTGACTCTTCTTACTGACCATGCTTTGAATCATTCCTGTGACACTAGTTATAGATTCCGATGCCTCACCCGAGGTTTATTGTATCCCTTGGACCTCCTTATTGACGAAGAAACACAGAAATTGCGTCAGAATTAAATACAAAAGGCACAATGCCGACATAAGTACAAGAAGACTGATTCTTCTTACTGACTATGTTTTTAACCATTCCTGTAACACTAGTTATAGATTCCGTTGATTCACTTCAGGTTTACTGTATCCCTTGGACCTTCTTATAGACGATGAAACACAGAAATTGCATAGGAATTAAATAGGAAAGGCACAATGCCGACTTAAGTACATAGAGACTGACTCTTCTTTCTGACTGTGCTTTGAACCATTCCTGTAACACTAGTTATAGATTTCGGTGCTTCACTTCAGGTTTACGGTATCCCTTGGACCTTCTTATTGACGATGAAACACAGAAATTGCATCGGAAATAAATACAAAAGGCACAATGCGGACTGAAGTACAAGAATACTGACTCTTCTTACTGTCTATGATTAGAACCATCCCTGTGTCACTAGTTATAGATTCCGATGCTTCACTTCAGGTTTACTGTATCCCTCTGACCTTCCTATTGACGATGAAACATAGAAATTGCATCGGAATTAAATACAAAAGGCACAATGCCGATTTAAGTACAAGAAGACTGACTCTTTTTACAGTCTATGCTTTGAACCATTAATGTGACACTAGTGATGGATTCCGGTGCTTCACTTTAGGTTTACTGTATCCCTTGGACCTTCTTATTGACGATGAAACACAGAAATTGCATCGGAAATAAATACAAAAGGCACAATGCCGACTTAAGTACAAGAAGACTGACTCTTCCCACTGTCTATGCTTTTGAACCATTCCTGTTACACTAGTTATAGTTTCCGAAGCTTCACTTCAGGTTTACTGTATCCCTTGGACCTCCTTATTGACGATGAAGCACAGACATTCCATCGGAATTAAATACAAAAGGCACAATGCCGACTTATGTACAAGAAGACTGACTCTTCTTACTGACTATGTTTTGAACCATTCCTGTGACACTAGTTATAGACTCTGATGCTTCACTTCAGGTTTAATGTATCCCTTGGACCCTCTTATTGAAGATGAAGCACAGAAATTGCATCGGAATTAAATACAAAAGGCACAATGCCGACATAAGTACAAGAATACTGACTCTTCTTACTGTCTATGTTTTGAACCATCCCTGTGACACTAGTTATAGATTCCGTTGCTTCACTCCAGGTTTACTGTATCCCTTGGACCTTCTTATTGACGATGAAACACAGAGATTGCATCGGAATTAAATACAAAAGGCACAATGCCAACTTTAGTACAAGAAGACTGACTCTTCTTACTGACTATGTTTCGATTCATTCCTGTGACACTAGTTATAGATTCTGATGCTTCACTCCAGGTATTCTGTATCCCTTGGACCTTCTTATTGACGATGAAACACAGAAATTGCATCGGAATTAAATACAAAAAGCAAAATGCCGACTTAAGTACAAGAAGACTGACTCTCCTTACTGACTATGTTTTGAACCATTCCTGTGACACTAGTTATAGATTCCGATGCTTGACATCAGATTTTCTGTATCCCTCTGACCTTCGTATCAACGATGAAAACAGAAATTGTGTTGGAATTAAATACTAAAAGCAAAATGCCGAATTAAATACAAGAAGACTGACTCTTCATACTGTCGATGCTTTGAACCATTCCTGTGACAGTAGTTATAGATTCCGATGCTTCACTCCAGGTGTACTGTATCCCTTTGACCTTCTTATTGACGATGAAACACAGAAATTGCATCGGAATTAAATAAAAAAGGCACAATGCCGACTTAAGTACAAGAAGACTGACCTTCTTTCCGTCTATGTTTTGAACCATTCCTGTGACACTAGTTATGGATTCCGATGCTTCATTCCAGGTTTACTAGATCCCTTGGACCTTCTTATTGACGATTAAACACAGACATTGCATAGGAAATAAATAGAAAAGGCACAATGGCGACTTAAGTACAAGATGACTGCCTCTTCCTACTGTCTATGTCTTGAACCTTTCCTGTGACACTAGTTATAGATTCCGATGCTTCACTTCAGGTTTACTGGAACCCTCTGACCTTCTTGTTGACGATGAAACACAGAATTAGCATCGGAATTAAATACAAAAGGCACAACGCCGACTTAAGTACAAGAAGACTGACTCCTCCCACTGTTTATGCTTTGAACCATTCTTGTTACACTAGTTATAGATTGCGATGCTTCACTTCAGGTTTACTGTATCCCTTGGACCTTCTTATTGACGATTAAACACAGAAATTGCATCGGATTTAAATACAAAAGGCACAATGCCGACATAAGTACATGAATACTGACTCTTCTTACTGTCTATTATGTGAACCATCCCTGTGACACTAGTTATAGATTCCGATGCTTCACTCCAGGTTTACTGTATCCCTTGGACTTTCTTATTGACGATGAAACACAAAAATTGCATCGGAATTAAATACAAGAGGCACAATGCCGACTTTAGTACAAGAAGACTGACTCTTCTTACTGACCATGCTATGAATCATTCCTGTGACACTAGTTATAGATTCCGATGCCTCACCCGAGGTTAATTGTATCCCTTGGACCTCCTTATTGACGAAGAAACACAGAAATTGCATCGGAATTAAATACAAAAGGCACAATGCCGACATAAGTACAAGAAGACTGACTCTTCTTACTGACTATGTTTTTAACCATTCCTGTAACACTAGTTATAGATTCCGGTGCTTCAGTTCAGGTTTACTGTATCCCTTGGACCTTCTTATTGACGATGAAACACAGAAATTGCATCGGAATTAAAAAAAAAGGCACAATGGCGACTTAAGTACAAGAATACTGACTCTTCTTACTGTCTATGATTTGAACCATCCCTGTGACACTAGTTATAGATTCCGATGCTTCACTCCAGGTTTACTGTATCCCTTGGTCCTTCTTATTGACGATGAAACACAGAAATTGCATCGGAACAAAATACAAAAGGCACAATACCGGCTTAAATACAAGAAGACTGACTCTTCTTACTGACTATGTTTTGAACCATTCCTGTGACACTAGTTATAGATTCCGATGCTTCACCTCAGGTTTACTGTATCCCTTGGACTTTCTTATTGACGATTAAACATAGAAATTGCACCGAATTAAATACAAAAGGCACAATGCCGACATAAGTACAAGAAGACTGACTCTTCTTACTGACTATGTTTTTAACCATTCCTGTAACACTAGTTATAGATTCCGGTGATTCACTTCAGGTTTACTGTATCCCTTGGACCTTCTTATTGACGATGAAACACAGAAATTGCATCGGAATTAAATGCAAAAGGCACAATGCCGACTTAAGTACAAGAATACTGACTCTTCTTACTATCTAAGATTTGAACCATCCCTGTGTCACTAGTTATAGATTCCGATGCTTCACTTCAGGTTTACTGTATCCCTCTGACCTTCTTATTGAGGATGAAACATAGAAATAGCATCGGAATTAAATACAAAAGGCACAATGCCGAATTAAGTACAAGAAGACTGACTCTTCTTACTGTCTATGTTTTGAACCATTCATGTGACACTAGTTATAGATTCCGATGCTTCACTCCAGGTTTACTGTATCCCTTGGACCATCTTATTGACGATGAAACACAGAAATTGCATCGGAATGAAATACAAAAGGCACAATGGCGACTTAAGTACAAGGAGACTGACTCTTCTTACTGACTATGATTTGAACCATCATGTGACACTAGTTACAGATTTCGGTGCTTTACTTTAGGTTTACTGTATCCCTTGGACCTACTTATTGACGATGAAACACAGAAATTGCATCGGAAATAAATACAAAATGCACAATGCCGACTTAAGTACAAGAAGACTGACTCTTCTTAGTGACTATTTTTGAACCAATCCTGTGACACTAGTTATAGATTCTGATGCTAGACTTCAGGTTTAGTGTATCCCTTGGACCTTCTTATTGACGATGAAACACAGATATTGCATCGGAATTAATAACAAAAGGCACAATGCCGACTTAAGGACAAGAAGACTGTCTCTTCTCACTGACTATGTTTTGAACCATTCCTGTGACACTAGTTATAGATTCCGATGCTTGACTTCAGATTTACTGTATCCCTCCGACCTTCTTATTAACGATGAAACACAGAAATTGCATCGGAATGAAATATTAAAGGCACAATGCCGAATTAAGAACAAGAAGACTGACTCTTCTTACTGTCGATGTTTTGAACCATTCCTGTGACAGTAGTTATAGATTCCGATGCTTCACTCCAGGTTTACTGTATCCCTTGGACTTACTTATTGACGATGAAACACAGAAATTGCATCGGAATTAAGTAAAAAAGGCACAATGCCGCCTTAAAGTACAAGAAGACTGTCCCTACTTACTGTCTATGTTTCAACCATTCCTGTGACACATGTTATGGATTCCGATGCTTCACTCCAGGTTTACTGTATCCCGTGGACCCTCTTATTGACGATGAAACACAGAAATTGCATAGGAATTAAATAGAAAAGGCACAATGCCGACTTAAGTACAAGAAGACTGACTCTTCAGACTGTTTATGCTTTGAACCATTCCTGTTATACTAGTTATAGATTGCGATGATTCACTTAAGGTTTACAGTATCCCTTGGACCTTCTTATTGACGATTTAACACAGAAATTGCATCAAAATCAAATACAAAAGGCACAATGTCGACTTATGTACAAGAAGACTGACTCTTCTTACTGACTATGTTTTGAACCATTCCTGTGACACTAGTTATAGTCTCTGATGCTTCACTTCAGGTTTACTGTATCCCTTGGACCTTCTTATCGAAGATGAAACACAGAAAATGCATCGGAATCAAATACAAAAGGCACAATGCCGACTTTAGTACAAGAAGACTGACTCTTCTTACTGACTATGTTTTGAATCATTCCTGTGACACTAGTTATAGATTCCGATGCTTCACTCCCTGTTTACTGTATCCCTTGGACCTTCTTATTGACGATGAAACACAGAAATTGCAACGCAATTGAATACAAAAGGCACAATGCCGACTTAAGTACAAGAAGACTGACTCTTCTTACTGACTATGATTTGAACCATTCCTGTGACACTAGTTATAGATTACGATGCTTCACTTCAGGTTTACTGTATCCCTCTGACCTTATTGACGATGAAACATAGATATTGCATCGGAATTAAATACAAATGGCACAATGCCGAATTATGTACAAGAAGACTGACTCTTCTTACTGTCTATGCTTTGAATCATTCATGTGACACTAGTTATAGATTCCGGTGCTTCATTTTAGGTTTACTGTATCCCTTGGACCTACTTATTGACGATGAAACACAGAAATTGCATCCGAAATAAATACAAAAGGCACAATGCAGACTTAAGTACAAGAAGACTGACTATTCTTACTGACTATGTTTGAACCAATCCTGTGACACTAGTTATAGATTCTGATGCTACACTTCAGGTTTAGTGTATCCCTTGGACCCTCTTATTGACGATGAAACACAGATATTGCATCGGAATTAAATACAAAAGGCACAATGCCGACTTAAGTACAAGAAGACTGACTCTTCTTACTGACTAAGATTTGAACCATTCATGTGACACTAGTTATAGATTCCGGTGCTTCACATTAGGTTTACTGTATCCTTTGGACCTACTTATTGACGATGAAACACAGAAATTGCATAAGGAATAAATACAAAAGCCACAATGCAGCCTTAAGTACAAGACGACTGACCCTACTTACTGTCTATGTTCGAACCATTCCTGTGACACTAGTTATAGATTCCGATGCTCCACTCCAGGTTAACTGTATCCCTTTGGCCTTCTTATTGACGATGATACACAGAAATTGCATAGGAATTAAATAGAAAAGGCACAATGCCGACTTAAGTACAAGAAGATTGTCTCTTCCTACTGTCTATGCCTTGAACCATCCCTGTGACACTAGTTATAGATTCCGATGCTTCACTTCAGATTTACTGTATCCCTCTGACCTTCGTGTTGACGATGAAACACAGAAATTGCATCGGAAATAAATACAAAAGGCACAATGCCGACTTAAGTACAAGAAGACTGACTGTTCCCACTGTTTATGCTTTGAACCATTCCTGTTACACTAGTTATAGATTGCGATGCTTCACTTCAGGATTACTGTATCCCTTGGACCTTCTTATTGACGATTAAACACAGAAATTGCATCGGAATTTAATACAAAAGGCACAATGCCGACTTATGTACAAGAAGACTGACTCTTATTACTGACTATGCTTTGAACCATTCCTGTGACACTAGTTATAGACTCTGATGCTTCACTTCAGGTTTACTGTATCCCTTGGACCTTCTTATCGAAGATGAAACACAGAAATTGCATCGGAATTAAATACAAAAGGCACAATGCCGACTTAAGTACAAGAATACTGACTCCTCTTAGTGTCTATGTTGTGAACCATCCCTGTGACACTACTTACAGATTCCGATGCTTCACTTCAGGATTACTGTATCCCTTGGACCTTCTTATTGAAGATGAAACACAGAAATTGCATCGGAATTAAATACAAAAGGCACAATGCCGACTTTAGTACAAGAAGACTGACTCTTCTTACTGACTATGTTTTGAATCATTCCTGTGACACTAGTTATAGATTCCGATGCTTCTCTCCAGGTTTACTGTATCCCTTGGAGCTCCTTATTGACGAAGAAACACAGAAATTGCATCGGAATTAAATACAAAAGGCACAATGCCGACTTAAGTACAAGAAGACTGACTCTTCTTACTGACTATGTTTTGAACCATTCCTGTAACACTAGTTATAGATTCCGGTGCTTCAGTTCAGGTTTACTGTATCCCTTGGACCTTCTTATTGACGATGAAATACAGAAATTGCATCGGAATTAAAAAAAAAGGCACAATGGCGACTTAAGTACAAGAATACTGACTCTTCTTACTGTCTATGATTTGAACCATCCCTGTGACACTAGTTATAGATTCCGATGCTTCACTCCAAGTTTACTGTATCCCTTGGTCCTTCTTATTGACGATGAAACACAGAAATTGCATCGGAACAAAATACAAAAGGCACAATACCGACTTAAATACAAGAAGACTGACTCTTCTTACTGACTATGTTTTGAACCATTCCTGTGACACTAGTTATAGATTCCGATGCTTCACTTCAGGTTTACTGTATCCCTTGGTCCTTCTTATTGACGAAGAAACACAGAAATTGCATCGGAACAAAATACAAAAGGCACAATACCGACTTAAATACAAGAGGACTGACTCATCTTACTGACTATGTTTTGAACCATTCCTGTAACACTAGTTATAGATTCCGGTGCTTCAGTTCAGGTTTACTGCATCCCTTGGACCTTCTTATTGACGATGAAACACAGAAATTGCATCGGAATTAAAAAAAAGAAGGCACAATGCCGACATAAGTACAAGAAGACTGACTCTTCTTACTGTCTATGTTTTGAACCATTCATGTGACACTAGTTATAGATTCCGATGCTTCACTTCAGGTTTGCTGTATCCCTCTGACCTTCTTATCGACGATGAAACATAGAAATTGCATCGGAATTACATACAAACGGCACAATGCCGAATTATGTACAAGAAGACTGACTCTTCTTACTGTCTATGTTTTGAACCATTCATGTGACACTAGTTATAGATTCCGATGCTTCACTCCAGGGTTACTGTATCCCTTGGACCTTCTTATTGACGATGAAACACAGAAATTGCATCGGAATGAAATACAAAAGGCACAATGGCGACTTAAATACAAGAAGACTGACTCTTCTTACTGACTATGATTTGAACCATTCATGTGTCACTAGTTATAGGTTCCGGTGCTTCACGTTAGGTTTGCTGTATCCCTTGGACCTACTTATTGACGATGAAACACAGAAATTGCATCGGAAATAAATACAAAAGGCACAATGCCGACTTAAGTACGAGAAGACAGACTCTTCTCACTGACTATGTTTTGAACCATTCCTGTGACACTAGTTATAGATTCCGATGCTTGACTTCAGATTTACTGTATCCCTCTGACCTTCATATTAACGATGAAGCACAGAAATTGCATCGGAATTAAATATTAAAGGCACAATGCCGAATTAAGTACAAGAAGACTGACTCTTCTTACTGTCTATGATTTGAACCATCCCTGTGACACTAGTTATAGATTCCGATGCTTCACTCCAGGTTTACTGTATCCCTTGGTCCTTCTTATTGACGATGAAACACATTATTGCATCGGAACAAAATACAAAAGGCACAATGCCGACTTAAGTACAAGATGACTGACCCTACTCACTGTCTATGTTTGAACCATTCCTGTGACACTAGTTATAGATTCCGATGCTTCACTCCAGGTTTACTATATCCCTTGGACCTTCTTATTGAAGATGAAACACAGAAATTGCATCGGAATTAAATACAAAAGCACAATGCCGACTTTAGTACAAGAAGACTGACTCTTCTTACTGACTATGTTTTGAATCATTCCTGTGACACTAGTTATAGATTCCGATGCTTCACTCCAGGTTTACTGTATACCTTGGACCTCCTTATTGACGAAGAAACACAGAAATTGCATCGGAATTAAATACAAAAGGCACAATGCCGACTTAAGTACAAGAAGACTGACTCTTCTTACTGACTATGTTTTGAACCATTCCTGTAACACTACTTATAGATTCCGGTGCTTCAGTTCAGGTTTACTGTATCCCTTGGACCTTCTTATTGACGATGAAATACAGAAATTGCATCGGAATTAAAAAAAAAGGTACAATGGCGACTTAAGTACAAGAATACTGACTCTTCTTACTGTCTATGATTTGAACCATCCCTGTGACACTAGTTATAGAATCCGATGCTTCACTCCAGGTTTACTGTATCCCTTGGTCCTTCTTATTGACGATGAAACACATTATTGCATCGGAACAAAATACAAAAGGCACAATACCGACTTAAATACAAGAAGACTGACTCTTCTTACTGACTATGTTTTGAACCATTCCTGTGACACTAGTTATAGATTCCGGTGCTTCACTTCAGGTTTACTGTATCCCTTGGACTTTCTTATTGACGATTAAACACAGAAATTGCATCGGAATTAAATACAAAAGGCACAATGCCGACTTATGTACAAGAAGACTGACTCTTCTTACTGACTATGTTTTGAACCATTCCTGTGACACTATTTATAGATTCCGATGCTTCACTTCAGGTTTACTGTATCCCTCTGACCTCCTTATTGACGAAGAAACACAGAAATTGCATCGGAATTAAATACAAAAGGCACAATGCCGACTTAAGTACAAGAAGACTGACTCTTCTTACTGACTATGTTTTGAACCATTCCTGTAACACTAGTTATAGATTCCGGTGCTTCAGTTCAGGTTTACTGTATCCCTTGGACCTTCTTATTGACGATGAAATACAGAAATTGCATCGGAATTAAAAAAAAAGGTACAATGGCGACTTAAGTACAAGAATACTGACTCTTCCCACTGTTTATGCTTTGAACCATTCCTGTTACACTAGTTATAGATTGCGATGCTTCACTTCAGGTTTACTGTATCCCTTGGACCTTCTTATTGTCCATTAAACACAGAAATTGCATCGGAATTAAGTACAAAAAGCACAATGTCGAATTATGTACAAGAAGACTGACTCTTCTTACTGTCTATGTTGTGAGCCATCCCTGTGACACTAGTTATAGATTCCGATGCTTCACTCCAGGTTTACTGTATCCCTTGGACCTTCTTATTGACGATGAAACACAGAAATTGCATCGGAATTAAATAGAAAAGGCACAATGCCGACTTTAGTACAAGAAGACTGACTCTTCTTACTGACTATGTTTTGAATCATTCCTGTAACAGTAGTTATAGATTCCGATGCTTCACTCCAGGTATACTGTATCCCTTGGAGCTCCTTATTGACGAAGAAACACAGAATTTGCATCGGAATTAAATACAAACGGCACAATGCCGACTTAAGTACAAGAGGACTGACTCTTCTTACTGGCTATGATTTGAACCATTCCTGTAACACTAGTTATAGATTCCGGTGCTTCAGTTCAGGTTTACTGCATCCCTTGGACCTTCTTATTGACGATGAAACACAGAAATTGCATCGGAATTAAATACAAACGGCACAATGCCGACATAAGTACAAGAATACTGACTCTTCTTACTGTCTATGTTTTGAACCATCCCTGTGACACTAGTTATAGATTCCGATGCTTCACTCCAGGTATACTGTATCCCTTGGAGCTCCTTATTGACGATGAAACACAGAAATTGCATCGGAATTAATTACAAAAGGCACAATGCCGACTTAAGTACAAGAGGACTGACTCTTCTTACTGACTATGTTTTGAACCATTCCTGTAACACTAGTTATAGATTCCGGTGCTTCAGTTCAGGTTTACTGCATCCCTTGGACCTTCTTATTGACGATGAAACACAGAAATTGCATCGGAATTAAAAAAAAGAAGGCACAATGCCGACATAAGTACAAGAAGACTGACTCTTCTTACTGACTATGATTTGAACCATTACTGTGACACTAGTTATAGATTCCGATGCTTCACTTCAGGTTTGCTGTATCCCTCTGACCTTCTTATTGACGATGAAACATAGAAATTGCATCGGAATTAAATACAAACGGCACAATGCCGAATTATGTACAAGAAGACTGACTCTTCTTACTGTCTATGTTTTGAACCATTCATGTGACACTAGTTATAGATTCCGATGCTTCACTCCAGGTTTACTGTATCCCTTGGACCTTCTTATTGACGATGAAACACAGAAATTGCATCGGAATGATATACAAAAGGCACAATGGCGACTTAAGTACAAGAAGACTGACTCTTCTTACTGACTATGATTTGAACCATTCATGTGTCAGAAGTTATAGGTTCCGGTGCTTCACGTTAGGTTTACTGTATCCCTTGGACCTACTTATTGACGATGAAACACAGAAATTGCATCGGAAATAAATACAAAAGGCACAATGCCGACTTAAGTACAAGAAGACTGACTCTTCTTACTGACTATATTTGAACCAATCCTGTGACACTAGTTATAGATTCTGATGCTACACTTCAGGTTTAGTGTATCCCTTGGACCTTCTTATTGACGATGAAACACAGATATTGCATCGGAATTAAATACAAAAGGCACAATGCCGACTTACGTACGAGATGACTGACTCTTCTCACTGACTCTGTTTTGAACCATTCCTGTGACACTAGTTATAGATTCCGATGCTTGACTTCAGATTTACTGTATCCCTCTGACCTTCATATTAACGATGAAGCACAGAAATTGCATCGGAATTAAATATTAAAGGCACAATGCCGAATTAAGTACAAGAAGACTGACTCTTCTAACTGCCGATGTTTTGAACCATTCCAGTGACAGTAGTTATAGATTCCGATGCTTCACTCCAGGTTTACTATATCCCTTGGACCTTCTTATTGACGATGAATCACAGAAATTGCATAGGAATTAAATAGAAAAGGCACAATGCCGACTTAAATACAAGAAGACTGTCTCTTCCTACTGTCTATGTTTGAACCATTCCTGTGACACTAGTTATAGATTCCGATGCTTCACTTCAGGTTTACAGTATCCCTCGGACCTTCAGTTTGACGATGAAACACAGAAATTGCATCGGAACTAAATACAAAAGCCACAATACCGACTTAAGTACAAGAAGACTGACTCTTCCCACTGTCTATGCTTTGAACCATTCCTGTTACACTAGTTATAGATTCCGAAGCTTCACTTCAGGTTTACTGTATCCCTTGGACCTACTTATTGACGATGAAACACAGAAATTGCATCAGATTTAAATACAAAAGGCACAATGCCGACATATGTACAAGAAGACTGGCTCTTCTTACTGACTATGCTTTGAACCATTCCTGTGACACTAGTTATAGACTCTGAAGCTTCACTTCAGGTTTACTGTATCCCTTGGACCATCTTATTGAAGATGAAACACAGAAATTGCATCGGAATTAAATACAAAAGCACAATGCCGACATAAGTACAAGAATACTGACTCTTCTTACTGTCTATGTTTTGAACCATCCCTGTGACACTAGTTATAGATTCCGATGCTTCACTCCAGGTTTACTGCATCCCTTGGACCTTCTTATTGACGATGAAACACAGAAATTGCATCGGAATTAAATACAAAAGGCACAATGCCGACTTAAATACAAGAAGTCTGACTCTTCTTACTGACTATGTTTTGAACCATTTCTGTGACACTAGTTATAGATTCCGATGCTTAACTCACGGTTTACTGTAGCCCTTGGACCTTCTTATTGACGATGAAACACAAAAATACCATCGGAATTAAATACAAAAGGCACAATCCCGACTTAAGTGCAAGAAGACTGACTATTCTTACTGACTATGTTTTGAACCATTCCTGTAACACTAGTTATAGATTCCGGTGCTTCAGTTCAGGTTTACTGCATCCCTTGGACCTCCTTATTGACGAAGATACACAGAAATTGCATCGGAATTAAATAAAAAAGGCACAATGCCGACTTAAGTGCAAGAAGACTGACTCTTCGTACTGACTATGTTTGACCCATTCCTGTGACACTAGTTATAGATTCCAAAGCATGACTTCAGATTTACTGTATCCCTCTGACCTTCTTATTGACGATGAAACACAAAAATAGCATCGGAATTAAATACAAAAGTGACAATGCCTACTTAAGTACAAGAAGACTGACTCTTCCCACTATTTATGCTTTGAACCCTTCCTGTTACACTAGTTATAGATTGCGATGCTTCACTTCAGGTTTACTGTATCCCTTGGACCTTCTTATTGACGATTAAACACAGAAATTGCATCGGAATTAAATACAAAATCACAATGCCGACTTATGTACAAGAAGACTGACTCTTCTTACTGACTATGTTTGAACCGTTCCTGTGACACTAGTTATAGACCCTGATGCTTCACTTCAGGTTTACTGTATCCCTTGGACCTTCTTATCGTAGATGGAACACAGAAATTGCATCGGAATTAAATACAAAAGGCCCAATGCCAACTTAAGTACAAGAATACTGACTCTTCCCACTGTCTATGTTGTGTACCATCCCTGTGACACTAGTTATGGATTCCGATGCTTCACTTCAGGTTTTCTGTATCCCTTGGACCTTCTTATTGACGATGAAACACAGAAATTGCATCGGAATTAAATACTAAAGGCACAATGCCGACTTTAGTACAAGAAGACTGACTATTCTTACTGACTATGTTTTGAATAATTCCTGTGACACTAGTTATTGATTCCGATGCTTCACTCCAGGTTTGCTGTATCACTTGGACCTCCTTATTGACGAAGAAACACAGAAATTGCATCGGAATTAAATACAAAGGGGACAATGCCGACTTAAGTACAATAAGACTGACTCTTCTTACTGACTATGTTTTGAACCATTCCTGTAACACTAGTTATAGATTCCGGTGCTTCAGTTCAGGTTTACTGTATCCCTTGGACCTTCTTATTGACGATGAAACACAGAAATTGCATCGGAATTTAAAAAAAAGGCACAATGCCAACTTAAGTACAAGAATACTGACTCTTCTTATTGTCTATGATTTGAACCATCAGTGTGTCACTTGTTATAGATTCCGATGCTTCACTCCAGGTTTACTGTATCCCTTGGTCCTTCTTATTGACGATGAAACACAGAAACTGAATCGGAGTGAAATACAAAAGGCACAATGGCGACTTAAGTACAACAAGACTGACTCTTCTTACAGACTGTGACTTGAACCATTCATGTGACACTAGTTATAGCTTCCGGTGCTACACTTTAGGTTTACTGTATCCCTTGGACCTACTTATTGACGATGAAACACAGAAATTGCATCGGAAATAAATACAAAAGGCACAATGCCGACTTAAGTACAAGAAGTCTGATTCTTCTTACTGACTATGTTTGAACCAATTCTGTGACACTAGTTATAGATTCTGATGCTACACTTCAGGTTTAGTGTATCCCTTGGACCTTCTTATTGACGATGAAACACAGATATTGCAACGGAATTAAATACAAAAGGCACAATGCCGACTTAAGTACAAGAAGACTGACTCTTCTCACTGACAATGTTTTGAACCATTCCTTTGACACAAGTTATAGATTCCGATGCTTGACTTCAGGTTTACTGTATCCCTCTGACCTTCTTATTAACGATGAAGCACAGAAAGTGCATCGGAATTAAATATTAAAGGCACAATGCCGAATTAAGTACAAGAAGACTGACTCTTCTTACTGTCGATGATTTGAACCATTCCAGTGACAGTAGTTATAGATTCCGATGCTTCACTCGAGGTTTACTGTATCCCTTGGACATTGTTATTGACGATGACACACAGAAATTGCATCGGAATTAAATAAAAAAGGCACAATGCCGACTTAAGTACAAGAAGACTGACCCTACTTACTGTCTATGTTTGACCCATTCCTGTGACACTAGTTATAGATTCCGATGCTTCACTCCAGGTTTACTATTTCCCTTGGACCTTCTTATTGACGATGAATCACAGAAACTGCATAGGAATTAAATAGAAAAGGCGCAATGCCGACTTACATACAAGATGACTGTCTCTTCCTACTGTCTATGTTTTGAACCATTCCTGTGACACTAGTTATAGATTCCGATGCATCACTTCAGGTTTACTGTATCCCTCTGACCTTATGGACGATGAAACACAGAAATTGCATCGGAACTAAATACAAAAGCCACAATGCCGAATTAAGTACAAGAAGACTGACTCGTCCCACTGTCTATGCTTTGACCCATTCCTGCTTCACTAGTTATTGATTCCGAAACTTCACTTCAGCTTTACTGTATCCCTTGGACCTAATTATTGACGATGAAACACAGAAATTGCATCGGCATTAAATACAAAAGGCACAATGCCGACTTAAGTAAAAGAAGACTGACTCTTCTTACTGACTATGATTTGAACCATTCCTGTGACACTAGTTATATATTCCGATGCTTCACTCCAGGTTTACTATATCCCTTGGACCTCCTTATTGACGAAGAAACACAGAAATTGCATCGGAATTAAATGCAAAAGGCAGAATGCCAACTTAACTACAAGAAGACTGTCTCTTCTTAGTGACTATGTTTTGAACCATTCCTGTGCCACTAGTTGTAGATCCCGTTGCTTCACTTCAGGTTTACTATATCCCTTGGACCTTCTTATTGACGATGAAACACAGAAATTGCATCGGAATTAAATACAAAAGGCACAATGCCGACTTTAGTACAAGAATACTGACTCTTCTTACTGTCTATGTTTGAACCATCCCTGTGTCACTAGTTATAGATTCCGATGCTTCACTCCAGGTTTACTGTATTCCTCTGACCTTCTTATTACCGATGAAACACAGAAATTGCATCGGAATTAAATACTAAAGGCACAATGCCGAATTAAGTACAAGAAGACTGACTCTTCTTACTGTCGATGTTTTGAACCATTCCTGTGACAGTAGTAGTAGATTCCGATGGTTCACTGCAGGTTAACAGTATCCCTTGGACCTACTTATTGAAGATGAAACACAGAAACTGCATCGGAATTAAATAAAAAAGGCTCAATGCCGACTTAAGTACAAGAAGACTGACCCTACTTATAGTCTATGTTTTGAACCATTGCTGTGACACTAGTTATAGATTTCGAAGCTTCACTTCAGGTTTACTGTATCCCTCTGACCTTCTTATTGACGATGAAACACAGAAATTGCATCGGAATTAAATAGAAAAGGCACAATGCCGACTTAAGTACAAGAAGACTAACTCTTCCCACTGTCTTTGATTTGAACATTCCTGTTACACTAGTTATAGATACCGATGCGTCACTACAGGTTTACTATATCCCTTGGACCTTCTTATTGACGATGAAACACAGAAATTTCATCGGAATTAAATACAAAAGGCACAATGCCGACTTCAGTACAAGAAGACTGACTCTTCTTACTGTCTATGTTTTGAATAATTCCTGTGACACTAGTTATGGATTTCGATGCTTCACTCCAGGTTTACTGTATCCCTTGGACCTCCTTATTGACGAAGAAACACAGAAATTGCATCGGAATTAAATACAAAAGGGACAACGCCGACTTAAGTACAAGAAGACTGACTCTTCTTACTGACTATGATTTGAACCATTCCTGTAACACTAGTTATAGATTCCGGTGCTTCAGTTGAGGTTTACTGTATCCCTTGGACCTTGTTATTGACGATGAAACACAGAAATTGCATCGCAATTAAAAAAAAAGGCACAATGCCAACTTAAGTACAAGAATACTGACTCTTCTTACTGTCTATGATTTGAACCATCCCTGTGTCACTAGTTATAGATTCCGATGCTTCACTCCAGGTTTACTGTATCCCTTGCTCCTTCTTATTGACGATGAAACACAGAAATTGCATCGGAATGAAATACAAAAGGCACAATGGCGACTTAAGTACAAGAAGACTGACTCTTCTTACTGACTATGATTTGAACCATTCATGTGACACTAGTTATAGCTTCCGGTGCTTCACTTTAGGTTTACTGTATCACTTGGACCTACTTATTGACGATGAAACACAGAAATTGCATCGGAAATAAATACAAAAGGCACAATGCCGACATAAGTACTAGAAGATTGACTCTTCTTACTGACTATGTTTGAACCAAACCCTGTGACACTAGTTATAGAATCTGATGATACACTTCAGGTTTAGTGTATCGCTTGGACCTTCTTATTGACGATGAAACACAGATATTGCAACGGAATTAAATACAAAAGGCACAATGCCGACTCAAGTACAAGAAGACTGACTCTTCTCACTGACTATGTTTTGAACCATTCCTGTGACTCTAGTTATAGATTCCGATGCTTGACTTCAGATTTACTGTATCCCTCTGACCTTCTTATTAACGATGAAGCACAGAAATTGCATAGGAATTAAATAGAAAAGGCACAATGCCGACTTAAGTACAAGAAGACTGTCTCTTCCTACTGTCTATGTTTTGAACCATTCCTGTGACACTAGTTATAGAATCCGATGCTTCACTTCAGCTATATTGTATCCCTCTGACCTTCTTATTGACGATGAAACACAGAAATTGCATCGGAACTAAATACAAAAGCCACAATGCCGAATTAAGTACAAGAAGAATGACTCTTCCCACTGTCTATGCTTTGAACCATTCCTGTTTCACTAGTTATAGATTCCGAAACTTCACTTCAGCTTTACTGTATCCCTTGGACCTACTTATTGACGATGAAACACAGAAATTGCATCGGCATTAAATACAAAAGGCACAATGCCGACTTAAGTACAAGAAGACTGAGTCTTCTTACTGACTATGCTTTGAACCATTTCTGTGACACTAGTTATAGATTCCGATGCTTAACTCCCGATTTACTGTATCCCTTGGACCTTCTTCTTGACGATGAAATACAAAAATAGCATCGGAATTAAATACAAAAGGCACAATGCCGACTTAAGTAAAAGAAGACTGACTCTTCTTACTGACTATGATTTGAACCATTCCTGTGACACTAGTTATAGATTCCGATGCTTCACTCCAGGTTTACTATATCCCTTGGACCTCCTTATTGACGAAGAAACACAGAAATTGCATCGGAATTAAATGCAAAAGGCACAATGCCAACTTAACTACAAGAAGACTGTCTCTTCTTACTGACTATGTTTTTAACCATTCCTGTGCCACTAGTTGTAGATCCCGTTGCTTCACTTCAGGTTTACTGTTTCCCTTGGGCCTTCTTATTGACGATGAAACACAGAAATTGCATCGGCATTAAATACAAAAGGCACAATGCCGACTTAAGTACAAGAATACTGACTCTTCTTACTGTCTATGTTTTGAACCATCCCTGTGTCACTAGTTATAGATTCCGATGCTTCACTCCAGGTTTACTGTATTCCTCTGACCTTCTTATTACCGATGAAACACAGAAATTGCATCGGAATTAAATACTAAAGGCACAATGCCGAATTAAGTACAAGAAGACTGACTCTTCTTACTGTCGATGTTTTGAACCATTCCTGTGACAGTAGTAGTAGATTCCGATGGTTCACTCCAGCTTGACAGTATCCCTTGGACCTACTTATTGAAGATGAAACACAGAAACTGCATCGGAATTAAATAAAAAAGGCTCAATGCCGACTTAAGTACAAGAAGACTGACCCTACTTACAGTCTATGTTTTGAACCATTGCTGTGACACTAGTTATAGATTTCGAAGCTTCACTTTAGGTTTACTGTATCCCTCTGACCTTCTTATTGACGATGAAACACAGAAATTGCATCGGAATTAAATAGAAAAGGCACAATGCCGACTTAAGTACAAGAAGACTGACTCTTCCCACTGTCTATGATTTGAACATTCCTGTTACACTAGTTATAGATACCGATGCGTCACTTCAGGTTTACTATATCCCTTGGACCTTCTTATTGACGATGAAACACAGAAATTGCATCGGAATTAAATACAAAAGGCGCAATGCCGACTTATGTACAAGAAGACTGACTCCTCTTACTGACTATGATTTGAACCATTCCTGTGACACTAATTATAGACTCTGATGCTTCACTTCAGGTGTACTGTATCCTTTGGACCTTCTTATTGAAGATGAAACACAGAAATTGCATCGGAATTAAATACAAAAGGCACAATGCCAACTTAAGTACAAGAATACTGACTCTTCCTACTGTCTATGTTGTGTACCATCCCTGTGACACTAGTTATAGATTCCGATGCTTCACTCCAGGATGACTGTATCCCTTGGACCTTCTTATTGACGATGAAACACAGAAATTGCTTCGGAATTAAATACAAAACGCACAATGCCGACTTCAGTACAAGAAGACTGACTCTTCTTACTTTCTATGTTTTGAACAATTCCTGTAACACTAGTTATGGATTTCGATGCTTCACTCCAGGTTTACTGTATCCCTTGGACCTCCTTATTGACGAAGAAACACAGAAATTGCATCGAAATTAAATACAAAAGGGACAACGCCGACTAAAGTACAAGAAGACTGACTCTTCTTACTGACTATGATTTGAACCATTCCTGTAACACTAGTTATAGATTCCGGTGCTTCAGTTCAGGTTTACTGTATCCCTTGGACCTTGTTATTGACGATGAAACACAGAAATTGCATCGCAATTAAAAAAAAAAGGCACAATGCCAACTTAAGTACAAGAACACTGACTCTTCTTACTGTCTATGATTTGAACCATCCCTGTGTCACTAGTTATAGATTCCGATGCTTCACTCCAGGTTTACTGTATCCCTTGCTCCTTCTTATTGACGATGAAACACAGAAATTGCATCGGAATGAAATACAAAAGGCACAATGGCGACTTATGTACAAGAAGACTGACTCTTCTTCCTGACTATGATTTGAACCATTCATGTGACACTAGTTATAGCTTCCGGTGCTTCACTTTAGGTTTGCTGTATCACTTGGACCTACTTATTGGCGATGAAACACAGAAATTGCATCGGAAATAAATACAAAAGGCACAATGCCGACTTAAGTACAAGAAGACTGACTCTTCTTACTGACTATGTTTGAACCAATCCTGTGACACTAGTTATAGAATCAGATGCTACCCTTCAGGTTTAGTGTACCGCTTGGACCTTCTTATTGACGATGAAACACAGATATTGCAACGGAATTAAATACAAAAGGCACAATGCCGACTTAAGTACAAGAAGACTGACTCTTCTCACTGACTATGTTTTGAACCATTCCTGTGACACTAGTTATAGATTCCGATGCTTGACTTCAGATTTACTGTATCCCTCTGACCTTCTTATTAACGATGAAGCACAGAAATTGCATAGGAATTAAATAGAAAAGGCACAATGCCGACTTAAGTACAAGAAGACTGTCTCTTCCTAATGTCTATGTTTTGAACCATTCCTGTGACACTAGTTATAGATTCCGATGCTTGACTTCAGATTTACTGTATCCCTCTGACCTTCTTATTAACGATGAAGCACAGAAATTGCATAGGAATTAAATAGAAAAGGCACAATGCCGAATTAAGTACAAGAAGACTGACTCTTCCCACTGTCTATGCTTTGAACCATTCCTGTTACACTAGTTATAGATTCCGAAGCTTCACTTCAGGTTTACTGTATCCCTTGGACCTACTTATTGACGATGAAACACAGAAATTGCATCGGAATTAAATACAAAAGGCACAATGGTGACTTAAGTACAAGAAGACTGACTCTTCTTACTGACTATGATTTGAACCATTCATGTGACACTAGTTATAGCTTCCGGTGCTTCACTTTATTTTTACTGTATCACTTGGACCTACTTATTGACGATGAAACACAGAAATTGCATCGGAAATAGATACAAAAGGCACAATGCCGACTTAAGTACAAGAAGTTTGACTCTTCTTATTGACTATGTTTGAACCAATCCTGTGACACTAGTTATAGAATCTGATGATACACTTCAGGTTTAGTGTATCGCTTGGACCTTGTTATTGACGATGAAACACAGATATTGCAACGGAATTAAATACAAAAGGCACAATGCCGACTTAAGTACAAGAAGACTGACTCTTCTCACTGACTATGTTTTGAACCATTCCTGTGACTCTAGTTATAGATTCCGATGCTTGACTTAAGATTTACTGTATCCCTCTGACCTTCTTATTAACGATGAAGCACAGAAATTGCATAGGAATTAAATAGAAAAGGCACAATGCCGACTTAAGTACAAGAAGACTGTCTCTTCCTACTGTCTATGTTTTGAACCATTCCTGTGACACTAGTTACAGATTCCGATGCTTCACTTCAGGTTTATTGTAACCCTCTGACCTTCTTATTGACGATGAAACACAGAAATTGCATCGGAACTAAATACAAAAGCCACAATGCCGAATTAAGTACAAGAAGAATGACTCTTCCCACTGTCTATGCTTTGAACCATTCCTGTTTCACTAGTTATAGATTCCGAAACTTCACTTCAGCTTTACTGTATCCCTTGGACCTACTTATTGACGATGAAACACAGAAACTGCATCGGCATTAAATACAAAAGGCACAATGCCGACTTAAGTACAAGAAGACTGAGTCTTCTTACTGACTATGCTTTGAACCATTTCTGTGACACTAGTTATAGATTCCGATGCTTAACTCCCGATTTACTGTATCCCTTGGACCTTCTTCTTGACGATGAAATACAAAAATAGCATCGGAATTAAATACAAAGGGCACAATGCCGACTTAAGTAAAAGAAGACTGACTCTTCTTACTGACTATGATTTGAACCATTCCTGTGACACTAGTTATAGATTCCGATGCTTCACTCCAGGTTTACTATATCCCTTGGACCTCCTTATTGACGAAGAAACACAGAAATTGCATCGGAATTAAATGCAAAAGGCACAATGCCAACTTAACTACAAGAAGACTGTCTCTTCTTACTGACTATGTTTTGAACCATTCCTGTGCCACTAGTTGTAGATCCCGTTGCTTCACTTCAGGTTTACTGTTTCCCTTGGACCTTCTTATTGACGATGAAACACAGAAATTGCATCGGAATTAAATACAAAAGGCACAATGCCGACTTAAGTACAAGAATACTGACTCTTCTTACTGTCTATGTTTTGAACCATCCCTGTGTCACTAGTTATAGATTCCGATGCTTCACTCCAGGTTTACTGTATTCCTCTGACCTTCTTATTACCGATGAAACACAGAAATTGCATCGGAATTAAATACTAAAGGCACAATGCCGAATTAAGTACAAGAAGACTGACTCTTCTTACTGTCGATGCTTTGAACCATTCCTGTGACAGTAGTAGTAGATTCCGATGGTTCACTCCAGGTTGACAGTATCCCTTGGACCTACTTATTGAAGATGAAACACAGAAACTGCATCGGAATTAAATAAAAAAGGCTCAATGCCGACTTAAGTACAAGAAGACTGACCCTACTTACAGTCTATGTTTTGAACCATTGCTGTGACACTAGTTATAGATTTCGAAGCTTCACTTCAGGTTTACTGTATCCCTCTGACCTTCTTATTGACGATGAAACACAGAAATTGCATCGGAATTAAATAGAAAAGGCACAATGCCGACTTAAGTACAAGAAGACTGACTCTTCCCACTGTCTATGATTTGAACATTCCTGTTACTCTAGTTATAGATACCGATGCGTCACTTCAGGTTTACTATATCCCTTGGACCTTCTTATTGACGATGAAACACAGAAATTGCATCGGAATTAAATACAAAAGGCACAATGCCGACTTATGTACAAGAAGACTGACTCCTCTTACTGACTATGATTTGAACCATTCCTGTGACACTAATTATAGACTCTGATGCTTCACTTCAGGTGTACTGTATCCTTTGGACCTTCTTATTGAAGATGAAACACAGAAATTGCATCGGAATTAAATACAAAAGGCACAATGCCAACTTAAGTACAAGAATACTGTCTCTTCCTACTGTCTATGTTGTGAACCATCCCTGTGACACTAGTTATAGATTCCGATGCTTCACTCCAGGTTTACTGTATCCCTTGGACCTTCTTATTGACGATGAAACACAGAAATTGCTTCGGAATTAAATACAAAACGCACAATGCCGACTTCAGTACAAGAAGACTGACTCTTCTTACTGTCTATGCTTTGAATAATTCCTGTAACACTAGTTATGGATTTCGATGCTTCACTCCAGGTTTACTGTATCCCTTGGACCTCCTTATTGACGAAGAAACACAGAAATTGCATCGGAATTAAATACAAAAGGGACAACGCCGACTTAAGTACAAGAAGACTGACTCTTCTTACTGACTATGATTTGAACCATTCCTGTAACACTAGTTATAGATTCCGGTGCTTCAGTTGAGGTTTACTGTATCATTTGGACCTTGTTATTGACGATGAAACACAGAAATTGCATCGCAATTAAAAAAAAAGGCACAATGCCAACTTAAGTACAAGAATACTGACTCTTCTTACTGTCTATGATTTGAACCATCCCTGTGTCACTAGTTATAGATTCCGATGCTTCACTCCAGGTTTACCGTATCCCTTGCTCCATCTTATTGACGATGAAACACAGAAATTGCATCGGAATGAAATACAAAAGGCACAATGGCGACTTATGTACAAGAAGACTGACTCTTCTTCCTGACTATGATTTGAACCATTCATGTGACACTAGTTATAGCTTCCGGTGCTTCACTTTAGGTTTACTGTATCACTTGGACCTACTTATTGACGATGAAACACAGAAATTGCATCGGAAATAAATACAAAAGGCACAATGCCGACTAAAGTACAAGAAGACTGACTCTTCTTACTGACTATGTTTGAACCAATCCTGTGACACTAATTATAGAATCAGATGCTACACTTCAGGTTTAGTGTACCGCTTGGACCTTCTTATTGACGATGAAACACAGATATTGCAACGGAATTAAATACAAAAGGCACAATGCCGACTTAAGTACAAGAAGACTGACTCTTCTCACTGACTATGTTTTGAACCATTCCTGTGACACTAGCTATAGATTCCGATGCTTGACTTCAGATTTACTGTATCCCTCTGACCTTCTTATTAACGATGAAGCACAGAAATTGCATAGGAATTAAATAGAAAAGGCACAATGCCGACTCAAGTACAAGAAGACTGTCTCTTCCTACTGTCTATGTTTTGAACCATTCCTGTGACACTAGTTATAGATTCCGATGCTTGACTTCAGATTTACTGTATCCCTCTGACCTTCTTATTAACGATGAAGCACAGAAATTGCATAGGAATTAAATAGAAAAGGCACAATGCCGAATTAAGTACAAGAAGACTGACTCTTCCCACTGTCTATGCTTTGAACCATTCCTGTTACACTAGTTATAGATTCCGAAGCTTCACTTCAGGTTTACTGTATCCCTTGGACCTACTTATTGACGATGAAACACAGAAATTGCATCGGAATTAAATACAAAAGGCACAATGCCGACATAAGTACAAGAATACTGACTCTTCTTACTGTCTATGTTTTGAACCATCCCTGAGACACTAGTTATAGATTCCGATGCTTCACTCCAGTTTTACTGTATCCCTTGGACCTTCTTGTTGACGATGAAACACAGAAATTGCATCGGAATTAAATACAAAAGGCACAATGCCGACTTAAGTACAAGAATACTGACTGTTCTTACTGTCTATGTTTTGAACCATCCCTGTGTCACTAGTTATAGATTACGATGCTTCACTACAGGTTTACTGCATCCCTTGGACCTTCTTATTGACGATGAAACACAGAACTTGCATCGGAATTAAATACAAAAGGTACAATGCCGACTTAAGTGCAAGAAGACTGACTCTTCGTACTGACTATGTTTTGAACCATCCCTGTGACACTAGTTGTGGATTCCAATGCATGACTTCAGATTTACTGTATCCCTCTGACCTTCTTATTAACGATGAAACACAGAAATTGCATCGGAATTGAATACTAAAGGCACAATGCCGAATTAAGTACAAGAAGACTGACTCTTCTTACTGTCGATGATTTGAACCACTCCTGTGACAGTAGTAATAGATTCCGATGGTTCACTCCAGGTTAACTGTATCCCTTGGACCATCTTATTGACGATGAAACACAGAACTTGCATCGGAATTAAATACAAAAGGTACAATGCCGACTTAAGTGCAAGAAGACTGACTCTTCGTACTGACTACGTTTTGAACCATCCCTGTGACACTAGTTATAGATTCCAATGCATGACTTCAGATTTACTGTATCCCTCTGACCTTCTTATTAACGATGAAACACAGAAATTGCACCGGAATTAAATACTAAAGGCACAATGCCGACTTAAGTACAAGAAGACTGTCTCTTCCTACTGTCTATGGTTTGAACCATTCCTGTGACACTAGTTATAGATTCCGATGCTTCACTTCAGGTTTACTGTATCCCTCTGACCTTCTTATTGACGATGAAACACAGAAATTGCATCGGAATTAAATACAAAAGGCACAATGCCGACTTAAGTACAAGAATACTGACTCTTCTTACTGTCTATGTTTTGAACCATCCCTGTGTCACTAGTTATAGATTCCGATGCTTCACTCCAGGTTTACTGTATTCCTCTGACCTTCTTATTACCGATGAAACACAGAAATTGCATCGGAATTAAATACTAAAGGCACAATGCCGAATTAAGTACAAGAAGACTGACTCTTCTTACTGTCGATGTTTTGAACCATTCCTGTGACAGTAGTAGTAGATTCCGAAGGTTCACTCCAGGTTAACAGTATCCCTTGCCTCTACTTATTGAAGATGAAACACAGAAACTGCATCGGAATTAAATAAAAAATGCTCAATGCCGACTTAAGTACAAGAAGACTGACCCTACTTATAGTCTATGTTTTGAACCATTGCTGTGACACTAGTTATAGATTTCGAAGCTTCACTTTAGGTTTACTGTATCCCTCTGACCTTCTTATTGACGATGAAACACAGAAATTGCATCGGAATTAAATAGAAAAGGCACAATGCCGACTTAAGTACAAGAAGACTGACTCTTCCCACTATCTATGATTTGAACATTCCTGTTACACTAGTTAGAGATACCGATGCGTCACTACAGGTTTACTATATCCCTTGGACCTTCTTATTGACGATGAAACACAGAAATTTCATCGGAATTAAATACAAAAGGCACAATGCCGACTTCAGTACAAGAAGACTGACTCTTCTGACTGTCTATGTTTTGAATAATTCCTGTGACACTAGTTATGGATTTCGATGCTTCACTCCAGGTTTACTGTATCCCTTGGACCTCCTTATTGACGAAGAAACACAGAAATTGCATCGGAATTAAATACAAAAGGGACAACGCCGACTTAAGTACAAGAAGACTGACTCTTCTTACTGACTATGATTTGAACCATTCCTGTAACACTAGTTATAGATTCCGGTGCTTCAGTTGAGGTTTACTGTATCCCTTGGACCTTCTTATTGACGATGAAACACAGAAATTGCATCGCCATTAAAAAAAAAAGGCACAATGCCAACTTAAGTACAAGAATACTGACTCTTCTTACTGTCTATGATTTGAACCATCCCTGTGTCACTAGTTATAGATTCCGATGATTCACTCCAGGTTTACTGTATCCCTTGCTCCTTCTTATTGACGATGAAACACAGAAATTTCATCGGAATGAAATACAAAAGGCACAATGGCGACTTAAGTACAAGAAGACTGACTCTTCTTACTGACTATGATTTGAACCATTCATGTGACACTAGTTATAGCTTCCGGTGCTTCACTTTAGGTTTACTGTATCACTTGGACCTACTTATTGACGATGAAACACAGAAATTGCATCGGAAATAAATACAAAAGGCACAATGCCGACTTAAGTACAAGAAGATTGACTCTTCTTACTGACTATGTTTGAACCAATCCTGTGACACTAGTTATAGAATCTGATGATACACTTCAGGTTTAGTGTATCGCTTGGACCTTCTTATTGACGATGAAACACAGATATTGCAACGGAATTAAATACAAAAGCACAATGCCGACTTAAGTACAAGAAGACTGACTCCACTCACTGACTATGTTTTGAACCATTCCTGTGACTCTAGTTATAGATTCCGATGCTTGACTTCAGATTTACTGTATCCCTCTGACCTTCTTATTAACGATGAAGCACAGAAATTGCATAGGAATTAAATAGAAAAGGCACAATGCCGACTTAAGTACAAGAAGACTGTCTCTTCCTACTGTCTATGTTTTGAACCATTCCTGTGACACTAGTTATAGATTCCGATGCTTCACTTCAGGTTTATTGTATCCCTCTGACCTTCTTATTGACGATGAAACACAGAAATTTCATCGGAACTAAATACAAAAGCCACAATGCCGAATTAAGTACAAGAAGACTGACTCTTCCCACTGTCTATGCTTTGAACCATTCCTGTTTCACTAGTTATAGATTCCGAAACTTCACTTCAGCTTTACTGTATCCCTTGGACCTACTTATTAACGATGAAACACAGAAATTGCATCGGCATTAAATACAAAAGGCACAATGCCGACTTAAGTACAAGAAGACTGAGTCTTCTTACTGACTATGCTTTGAACCATTTCTGTGACACTAGTTATAGATTCCGATGCTTAACTCCCGATTTACTGTATCCCTTGGACCTTCTTCTTGACGATGAAATACAAAAATAGCATCGGAATTAAATACAAAATGCACAATGCCGACTTAAGTAAAGGAAGACTGACTCTTCTTACTGACTATGATTTGAACCATTCCTGTGACACTAGTTATAGATTCCGATGCTTCACTCCAGGTTTACTATATCCCTTGGACCTCCTTATTGACGAAGAAACACAGAAATTGCATCGGAATTAAATGCAAAAGGCACAATGCCAACTTAACTACAAGAAGACTGTCTCTTCTTACTGACTATGTTTTGAACCATTCCTGTGCCACTAGTTGTAGATCCCGTTGCTACACTTCAGGTTTACTGTTTCCCTTGGACCTTCTTATTGACGATGAAACACAGAAATTGCATCGGAATTAAATACAAAAGGCACAATGCCGACTTAAGTACAAGAATACTGACTGTTCTTACTGTCTATGTTTTGAACCATCCCTGTGTCACTAGTTATAGATTCCGATGCTTCACTCCAGGTTTACTGCATCCCTTGGACCTTCTTAATGACGATGAAACACAGAACTTGCATCGGAATTAAATACAAAAGGTACAATGCCGACTTAAGTGCAAGAAGACTGACTCTTCGTACTGACTATGTTTTGAACCATCCCTGTGACACTAGTTGTGGATTCCAATGCATGACTTCAGATTTACTGTATCCCTCTGACCTTCTTATTAACGATGAAACACAGAAATTGCATCGGAATTAAATACTAAAGGCACAATGCCGAATTAAGTACAAGAAGACTGACTCTTCTTACTGTCGATGATTTGAACCACTCCTGTGACAGTAGTAATAGATTCCGATGGTTCACTCCAGGTTAACTGTATCCCTTGGACCATCTTATTGACGATGAAACACAGAACTTGCATCGGAATTAAATACAAAAGGTACAATGCCGACTTAAGTGCAAGAAGACTGACTCTTCGTACTGACTATGTTTTGAACCATCCCTGTGACACTAGTTATAGATTACAATGCATGACTTCAGATTTACTGTATCCCTCTGACCTTCTTATTAACGATGAAACACAGAAATTGCATCGGAATTAAATACTAAAGGCACAATGCCGACTTAAGTACAAGAAGACTGTCTCTTCCTACTGTCTATGGTTTGAACCATTCCTGTGACACTAGTTATAGATTCCGATGCTTCACTTCAGGTTTACTGTATCCCTCTGACCTTCTTATTGACGATGAAACACAGAAATTGCATCGGAATAAAATACAAAAGGCACAATGCCGACTTAAGTACAAGAATACTGACTCTTCTTACTGTCTATGTTTGAACCATCCCTGTGTCACTAGTTATAGATTCCGATGCTTCACTCCAGGTTTACTGTATTCCTCTGACCTTCTTATTACCGATGAAACACAGAAATTGCATCGGAATTAAATACTAAAGGCACAATGCCAAATTAAGTACAAGAAGACTGACTCTTCTTACTGTCGATGTTTTGAACCATTCCTGTGACAGTAGTAGTAGATTCCGATGGTTCACTCCAGGTTAACAGTATCCCTTGGACCTACTTATTGAAGATGAAACACAGAAACTGCATCGGAATTAAATAAAAAAGGCTCAATGCCGACTTAAGTACAAGAAGACTGACCCTACTTATAGTCTATATTTTGAACCATTGCTGTGACACTAGTTGTAGATTCCGAAGCTTCACTTCAGGTTTACTGTATCCCTTGGACCTACTTATTGACGATGAAACACAGAAATTGCATCGGAATTAAATACAAAAGGCACAATGCCGACATAAGTACAAGAATACTGACTCTTCTTACTGTCTATGTTTTGAACCATCCCTGAGACACTAGTTATAGATTCCGATGCTTCACTCCAGTTTTACTGTATCCCTTGGACCTTCTTGTTGACGATGAAACACAGAAATTGCATCGGAATTAAATACAAAAGGCACAATGCCGACTTAAGTACAAGAATACTGACTGTTCTTACTGTCTATGTTTTGAACCATCCCTGTGTCACTAGTTATAGATTCCGATGCTTCACTACAGGTTTACTGCATCCCTTGGACCTTCTTATTGACGATGAAACACAGAACTTGCATCGGAATTAAATACAAAAGGTACAATGCCGACTTAAGTGCAAGAAGACTGACTCTTCGTACTGACTATGTTTTGAACCATCCCTGTGACACTAGTTGTGGATTCCAATGCATGACTTCAGATTTACTGTATCCCTCTGACCTTCTTATTAACGATGAAACACAGAAATTGCATCGGAATTGAATACTAAAGGCACAATGCCGAATTAAGTACAAGAAGACTGACTCTTCTTACTGTCGATGATTTGAACCACTCCTGTGACAGTAGTAATAGATTCCGATGGTTCACTCCAGGTTAACTGTATCCCTTGGACCATCTTATTGACGATGAAACACAGAACTTGCATCGGAATTAAATACAAAAGGTACAATGCCGACTTAAGTGCAAGAAGACTGACTCTTCGTACTGACTATGTTTTGTACCATCCCTGTGACACTAGTTATAGATTCCAATGCATGACTTCAGATTTACTGTATCCCTCTGACCTTCTTATTAACGATGAAACACAGAAATTGCACCGGAATTAAATACTAAAGGCACAATGCCGACTTAAGTACAAGAAGACTGTCTCTTCCTACTGTCTATGGTTTGAACCATTCCTGTGACACTAGTTATAGATTCCGATGCTTCACTTCAGGTTTACTGTATCCCTCTGACCTTCTTATTGACGATGAAACACAGAAATTGCATCGGAATTAAATACAAAAGGCACAATGCCGACTTAAGTACAAGAATACTGACTCTTCTTACTGTCTATGTTTTGAACCATCCCTGTGTCACTAGTTATAGATTCCGATGCTTCACTCCAGGTTTACTGTATTCCTCTGACCTTCTTATTACCGATGAAACACAGAAATTGCATCGGAATTAAATACTAAAGGCACAATGCCGAATTAAGTACAAGAAGACTGACTCTTCTTACTGTCGATGTTTTGAACCATTCCTGTGACAGTAGTAGTAGATTCCGAAGGTTCACTCCAGGTTAACAGTATCCCTTGCCTCTACTTATTGAAGATGAAACACAGAAACTGCATCGGAATTAAATAAAAAATGCTCAATGCCGACTTAAGTACAAGAAGACTGACCCTACTTATAGTCTATGTTTTGAACCATTGCTGTGACACTAGTTATAGATTTCGAAGCTTCACTTCAGGTTTACTGTATCCCTCTGACCTTCTTATTGACGATGAAACACAGAAATTGCATCGGAATTAAATAGAAAAGGCACAATGCCGACTTCAGTACAAGAAGACTGACTCTTCTTACTGTCTATGTTTTGAATAATTCCTGTGACACTAGTTATGGATTTCGATGCTTCACTCCAGGTTTACTGTATCCCTTGGACCTCCTTATTGACGAAGAAACACAGAAATTGCATCGGAATTAAATACAAATGGGACAACGCCGACTTAAGTACAAGAAGACTGACTCTTCTTACTGACTATGATTTGAACCATTCCTGTAACACTAGTTATAGATTCCGGTGCTTCAGTTGAGGTTTACTGTATCCCTTGGACCTTCTTATTGACGATGAAACACAGAAATTGCATCGCCATTAAAAAAAAAAGGCACAATGCCAACTTAAGTACAAGAATACTGACTCTTCTTACTGTCTATGATTTGAACCATCCCTGTGTCACTAGTTATAGATTCCGATGCTTCACTCCAGGTTTACTGTATCCCTTGCTCCTTCTTATTGACGATGAAACACAGAAATTTCATCGGAATGAAATACAAAAGGCACAATGGCGACTTAAGTACAAGAAGACTGACTCTTCTTACTGACTATGATTTGAACCATTCATGTGACACTAGTTATAGCTTCCGGTGCTTCACTTTAGGTTTACTGTATCACTTGGACCTACTTATTG
The DNA here is from genome assembly GCF_021461385.2 of Schistocerca piceifrons. Taxonomy (NCBI): domain Eukaryota; kingdom Metazoa; phylum Arthropoda; class Insecta; order Orthoptera; family Acrididae; genus Schistocerca; species Schistocerca piceifrons. The sequence continues at coordinate 682,446 of NW_025727493.1, forward strand.
ACGATGAAACACAGAAATTGCATCGGAAATAAATACAAAAGGCACAATGCCGACTTAAGTACAAGAAGATTGACTCTTCTTACTGACTATGTTTGAACCAATCCTGTGACACTAGTTATAGAATCTGATGATACACTTCAGGTTTAGTGTATCGCTTGGACCTTCTTATTGACGATGAAACACAGATATTGCAACGGAATTAAATACAAAAGCACAATGCCGACTTAAGTACAAGAAGACTGACTCTACTCACTGACTATGTTTTGAACCATTCCTGTGACTCTAGTTATAGATTCCGATGCTTGACTTCAGATTTACTGTATCCCTCTGACCTTCTTATTAACGATGAAGCACAGAAATTGCATAGGAATTAAATAGAAAAGGCACAATGCCGACTTAAGTACAAGAAGACTGTCTCTTCCTACTGTCTATGTTTTGAACCATTCCTGTGACACTAGTTATAGATTCCGATGCTTCACTTCAGGTTTATTGTATCCCTCTGACCTTCTTATTGACGATGAAACACAGAAATTTCATCGGAACTAAATACAAAGGCCACAATGCCGAATTAAGTACAAGAAGACTGACTCTTCCCACTGTCTATGCTTTGAACCATTCCTGTTTCACTAGTTATAGATTCCGAAACTTCACTTCAGCTTTACTGTATCCCTTGGACCTACTTATTAACGATGAAACACAGAAATTGCATCGGCATTAAATACAAAAGGCACAATGCCGACTTAAGTACAAGAAGACTGAGTCTTCTTACTGACTATGCTTTGAACCATTTCTGTGACACTAGTTATAGATTCCGATGCTTAACTCCCGATTTACTGTATCCCTTGGACCTTCTTCTTGACGATGAAATACAAAAATAGCATCGGAATTAAATACAAAATGCACAATGCCGACTTAAGTAAAGGAAGACTGACTCTTCTTACTGACTATGATTTGAACCATTCCTGTGACACTAGTTATAGATTCCGATGCTTCACTCCAGGTTTACTATATCCCTTGGACCTCCTTATTGACGAAGAAACACAGAAATTGCATCGGAATTAAATGCAAAAGGCACAATGCCAACTTAACTACAAGAAGACTGTCTCTTCTTACTGACTATGTTTTGAACCATTCCTGTGCCACTAGTTGTAGATCCCGTTGCTTCACTTCAGGTTTACTGTTTCCCTTGGACCTTCTTATTGACGATGAAACACAGAAATTGCATCGGAATTAAATACAAAAGGCACAATGCCGACTTAAGTACAAGAATACTGACTGTTCTTACTGTCTATGTTTTGAACCATCCCTGTGTCACTAGTTATAGATTCCGATGCTTCACTCCAGGTTTACTGCATCCCTTGGACCTTCTTAATGACGATGAAACACAGAACTTGCATCGGAATTAAATACAAAAGGTACAATGCCGACTTAAGTGCAAGAAGACTGACTCTTCGTACTGACTATGTTTTGAACCATCCCTGTGACACTAGTTGTGGATTCCAATGCATGACTTCAGATTTACTGTATCCCTCTGACCTTCTTATTAACGATGAAACACAGAAATTGCATCGGAATTAAATACTAAAGGCACAATGCCGAATTAAGTACAAGAAGACTGACTCTTCTTACTGTCGATGATTTGAACCACTCCTGTGACAGTAGTAATAGATTCCGATGGTTCACTCCAGGTTAACTGTATCCCTTGGACCATCTTATTGACGATGAAACACAGAACTTACATCGGAATTAAATACAAAAGGTACAATGCCGACTTAAGTGCAAGAAGACTGACTCTTCGTACTGACTATGTTTTGAACCATCCCTGTGACACTAGTTATAGATTACAATGCATGACTTCAGATTTACTGTATCCCTCTGACCTTCTTATTAACGATGAAACACAGAAATTGCATCGGAATTAAATACTAAAGGCACAATGCCGACTTAAGTACAAGAAGACTGTCTCTTCCTACTGTCTATGGTTTGAACCATTCCTGTGACACTAGTTATAGATTCCGATGCTTCACTTCAGGTTTACTGTATCCCTCTGACCTTCTTATTGACGATGAAACACAGAAATTGCATCGGAATAAAATACAAAAGGCACAATGCCGACTTAAGTACAAGAATACTGACTCTTCTTACTGTCTATGTTTGAACCATCCCTGTGTCACTAGTTATAGATTCCGATGCTTCACTCCAGGTTTACTGTATTCCTCTGACCTTCTTATTACCGATGAAACACAGAAATTGCATCGGAATTAAATACTAAAGGCACAATGCCAAATTAAGTACAAGAAGACTGACTCTTCTTACTGTCGATGTTTTGAACCATTCCTGTGACAGTAGTAGTAGATTCCGATGGTTCACTCCAGGTTAACAGTATCCCTTGGACCTACTTATTGAAGATGAAACACAGAAACTGCATCGGAATTAAATAAAAAAGCTCAATGCCGACTTAAGTACAAGAAGACTGACCCTACTTATAGTCTATGTTTTGAACCATTGCTGTGACACTAGTTGTAGATTTCGAAGCTTCACTTCAGGTTTACTGTATCCCTCTGACCTTCTTATTGACGATGAAACACAGAAATTGCATCGGAATTAAATAGAAAAGGCACAATGCCGACTTAAGTACAAGAAGACTGACTCTTCCCACTGTCTATCATTTGAACATTCCTGTTACACTAGTTATAGATACCGATGCGTCACTACAGGTTTACTATATCCCTTGGTCCTTCTTATTGACGATGAAACACAGAAATTGCATCGGAATTAAATACAAAAGGGACAACGCCGACTTAAGTACAAGAAGACTGACTCTTCTTACTGACTATGATTTGAACCATTCCTGTAACACTAGTTATAGATTCCGGTGCTTCAGTTGAGGTTTACTGTATCCCTTGGACCTTGTTATTGACGATGAAACACAGAAATTGCATCGCAATTAAAAAAAAAGGCACAATGCCAACTTAAGTACAAGAATACTGACTCTTCTTACTGTCTATGATTTGAACCATCCCTGTGTCACTAGTTATAGATTCCGATGCTTCACTCCCGGTTTACTGTATCCCTTGCTCCTTCTTATTGACGATGAAACTCAGAAATTGCATCGGAATGAAATACAAAAGGCACAATGGCGACTTAAGTACAAGAAGACTGACTCTTCTTATTGACTATGATTTGAACCATTCATGTGACACTAGTTATAGCTTCCGGTGCTTCACGTTAGGTTTACTGTATCACTTGGACCTACTTATTGACGATGAAACACAGAAATTGCATCGGAAATAAATACAAAAGGCACAATGCCGACTTAAGTACAAGAAGATTGACTCTTCTTACTGACTATGTTTGAACCAATCCTGTGACACTAGTTATAGAATCTGATGATACACTTCAGGTTTAGTGTATCGCTTGGACCTTCTTATTGACGATGAAACACAGATATTGCAACGGAATTAAATACAAAAGCACAATGCCGACTTAAGTACAAGAAGACTGACTCTTCTCACTGACTATGTTTTGAACCATTCCTGTGACTCTAGTTATAGATTCCGATGCTTGACTTCAGATTTACTGTATCCCTCTGACCTTCTTATTAACGATGAAGCACAGAAATTGCATAGGAATTAAACAGAATAGGCACAATGCCGACTTAAGTACAAGAAGACTGTCTCTTCCTACTGTCTATGTTTTGAACCATTCCTGTGACACTAGTTATAGATTCCGATGCTTCACTTCAGGTTTATTGTATCCCTCTGACCTTCTTATTGACGATGAAACACAGAAATTGCATCGGAACTAAATACAAAAGCCACAATGCCGAATTAAGTACAAGAAGACTGACTCTTCCCACTGTCTATGCTTTGAACCATTCCTGTTTCACTAGTTATAGATTCCGAAACTTCACTTCAGCTTTACTGTATCCCTTGGACCTACTTATTTACGATGAAACACAGAAATTGCATCGGCATTAAATACAAAAGGCACAATGCCGACTTAAGTACAAGAAGACTGAGTCTTCTTACTGACAATGCTTTGAACCATTTCTGTGACACTAGTTATAGATTCCGATGCTTAACTCCCGATTTACTGTATCCCTTGGACCTTCTTCTTGACGATGAAATACAAAAATAGCATCGGAATTAAATACAAAAGGCACAATGCCGACTTAAGTAAAAGAAGACTGACTCTTCTTACTGACTATGATTTGAACCATTCCTGTGACACTAGTTATAGATTCCGATGCTTCACTCCAGGTTTACTATATCCCTTGGACCTCCTTATTGACGAAGAAACACAGAAATTGCATCGGAACTAAATGCAAAAGGCACAATGCCAACTTAACTACAAGAAGACTGTCTCTTCTTACTGACTATGTTTTGAACCATTCCTGTGCCACTAGTTGTAGATCCCGTTGCTTCACTTCAGGTTTACTGTTTCCCTTGGACATTCTTATTGACGATGAAACACAGAAATTGCATCGGAATTAAATACAAAAGGCACAATGCCGACTTAAGTACAAGAATACTGACTCTTCTTACTGTCTATGTTTTGAACCATCCCTGTGTCACTATTTATAGATTCCGATGCTTCACTCCAGGTTTACTGTATTCCTCTGACCTTCTTATTACCGATGAAACACAGAAATTGCATCGGAATTAAATACTAAAGGCACAATGCCGAATTAAGTACAAGAAGACTGACTCTTCTTACTGTCGATGTTTGAACCATTCCTGTGACAGTAGTAGTAGATTCCGATGGTTCACTCCAGGTTAACAGTATCCCTTGGACCTACTTATTGAAGATGAAACACAGAAACTGCATCGGAATTAAATAAAAAAGCTCAATGCCGACTTAAGTACAAGAAGACTGACCCTACTTACAGTCTATGTTTTGAACCATTGCTGTGACACTAGTAATAGATTTCGAAGCTTCACTTCAGGTTTACTGTATCCCTCTGACCTTCTTATTGACGATGAAACACAGAAATTGCTTCGGAATTGAAAAGAAAAGGCACAATGCCGACTTAAGTACAAGAAGACTGACTCTTCCCACTGTCTATGATTTGAACATTCCTGTTACACTAGTTATAGATACCGATGCGTCACTTCAGGTTTACTATATCCCTTGGACCTTCTTATTGACGATGAAACACAGAAATTGCATCGGAATTAAATACAAAAGGCACAATACCGACTTATGTACAAGAAGACTGACTCCTCTTACTGACTATGATTTGAACCATTCCTGTGACACTAATTATAGACTCTGATGCTTCACTTCAGGTGTACTGTATCCTTTGGACCTTCTTATTGAAGATGAAACACAGAAATTGCATCGGAATTAAATACAAAAGGCACAATGCCAACTTAAGTACAAGAATACTGACTCTTCCTACTGTCTATGTTGTGAACCATCCCTGTGACACTAGTTACAGATTCCGATGCTTCACTCCAGGTTTACTGTATCCCTTGGACCTTCTTATTGACGATGAAACACAGATATTGCTTCGGAATTAAATACAAAACGCACAATGCCGACTTCAGTACAAGAAGACTGACTCTTCTTACTGTCTATGTTTTGAATAATTCCTGTAACACTAGTTATGGATGTCGATGCTTCACTCCAGGTTTACTGTATCCCTTGGACCTCCTTATTGACGAAGAAACACAGAAATTGCATCGGAATTAAATACAAAAGGGACAACGCCGACTATAGTAGTAGAAGGCTGACTCCTCTTGCTGACTATGATTTGAACCATTCCTGTACACTAGTTATAGATTCCGGTGCTTCAGTTCAGGTTTACTGCATCCCTTGGACCTTGTTATTGACGATGAAACACAGAAATTGCATCGCAATTAAAAAAAAAGGCACAATGCCAACTTAAGTACAAGAATACTGACTCTTCTTACTGTCTATGATTTGAACCATCCCTGTGTCACTAGTTATAGATTCCGATGCTTCACTCCAGGTTTACTGTATCCCTTGCTCCTTCTTATTGACGATGAAACACAGAAATTGCATCGGAATGAAATACAAAAGGCACAATGGCGACTTAAGTACAAGAAGACTGACTCTTCTTCCTGACTATGATTTGAACCATTCATGTGACACTAGTTATAGCTTCCGGTGCTTCACTTTAGGTTTACTGTATCACTTGGACCTACTTATTGACGATGAAACACAGAAATTGCATCGGAAATAAATACAAAAGGCACAATGCCGACTTAAGTACAAGAAGACTGACTCTTCTTACTGACTATGTTTGAACCAATCCTGTGACACTAGTTATAGAATCTGATGCTACACTTCAGGTTTAGTGTACCGCTTGGACCTTCTTATTGACGATGAAACACAGATATTGCAACGGAATTAAATACAAAAGGCACAATGCCGACTTAAGTACAAGAAGTCTGACTCTTCTCACTGACTATGTTTTGAACCATTCCTGTGACACTAGTTATAGATTCCACTGCTTGACTTCAGATTTACTGTATCCCTCTGACCTTCTTATTAACGATGAAGCACAGAAATTGCATAGGAATTAAATAGAAAAGGCACAATGCCGACTTAAGTACAAGAAGACTGACTCTTCCCACTGTCTATGCTTTGAACCATTCCTGTTACACTAGTTATAGATTCCGAAACTTCACTTCAGGTTTACTGTATCCCTTGGACCTACTTATTGACGATGAAACACAGAAATTGCATCGGAATTAAATACAAAAGGCACAATGCCGACATAAGTACAAGAATACTGACTCTTCTTACTGTCTATGTTTTGAACCATCCCTGAGACACTAGTTATAGATTCCGATGCTTCACTCCAGTTTTACTGTATCCCTTGGACCTTCTTGTTGACGATGAAACACAGAAATTGCATCGGAGTTAAATCCAAAAGGCACAATGCCGACTTAAGTACAAGAATACTGACTGTTCTTACTGTCTATGTTTTGAACCATCCCTGTGTCACTAGTTATAGATTCCGATGCTTCACTCCAGGTTTACTGCATCCCTTGGACCTTCTTATTGACGATGAAACACAGAACTTGCATCGGAATTAAATACAAAAGGTACTATGCCGACTTAAGTGCAAGAAGACTGACTCTTCGTACTGACTATGTTTTGAACCATCCCTGTGACACTAGTTGTAGATTCCAATGCATGACTTCAGATTTACTGTATCCCTCTGACCTTCTTATTAACGATGAAACACAGAAATTGCCTCGGAATTAAATACTAAAGGCACAATGCCGACATAAGTACAAGAAGATTGACTCTTCTTACTGACTATGTTTGAACCAATCCTGTGACACTAGTTATAGAATCTGATGATACACTTCAGGTTTAGTGTATCGCTTGGACCTTCTTATTGACGATGAAACACAGATATTGCAACGGAATTAAATACAAAAGGCACAATGCCGACTTAAGTACAAGAAGACTGACTCTTCTCACTGACTATGTTTTGAACCATTCCTGTGACTCTAGTTATAGATTCCGATGCTTGACTTCAGATTTACTGTATCCCTCTGACCTTCTTATTAACGATGAAGCACAGAAATTGCATAGGAATTAAATAGAAAAGGCACAATGCCGACTTAAGTACAAGAAGACTGTTTCTTCCTACTGTCTATGTTTTGAACCATTCCTGTGACACTAGTTATAGATTCCGATGCTTCACTTCAGGTTTATTGTATCGCTCTGACCTTCTTATTGACGATGAAACACAGAAATTGCATCGGAACTAAATACAAAAGCCACAATGCCGAATTAAGTACAAGAAGACTGACTCTTCCCACTGTCTATGCTTTGAACCATTCCTGTTTCACTAGTTATAGATTCCGAAACTTCACTTCAGCTTTACTGTATCCCTTGGACCTACTTATTGACGATGAAACACAGAAATTGCATCGGCATTAAATACAAAAGGCACAATGCCGACTTAAGTACAAGAAGACTGAGTCTTCTTACTGACTATGCTTTGAACCATTTCTGTGACACTAGTTATAGATTCCGATGCTTAACTCCCGATTTACTGTATCCCTTGGACCTTCTTCTTGACGATGAAATACAAAAATAGCATCGGAATTAAATACAAAAGGCACAATGCCGACTTAAGTAAAAGAAGACTGACTCTTCTTACTGACTATGATTTGAACCATTCCTGTGACACTAGTTATAGATTCCGATGCTTCACTCGAGGTTTACTATATCCCTTGGACCTCCTTATTGACGAAGAAACACAGAAATTGCATCGGAATTAAATGCAAAAGGCACAATGCCAACTTAAGTACAAGAATACTGACTCTTCTTACTGTCTATGTTTTGAACCATCCCTGTGTCACTAGTTATAGATTCCGATGCTTCACTCCAGGATTACTGTATCCCTTGGACCTTCTTATTGACGATGAAACACAGAAATTGCTTCGGAATTAAATACAAAACGCACAATGCCGACTTCAGTACAAGAAGACTGACTCTTCTTACTGTCTATGTTTTGAATAATTCCTGTAACACTAGTTATGGATTTCGATGCTTCACTCCAGGTTTACTGTATCCCTTGGACCTCCTTATTGACGAAGAAACACAGAAATTGCATCGGAATTAAATACAAAAGGGACAACGCCGACTAAAGTACAAGGAGACTGACTCTTCTTACTGACTATGATTTGAACCATTCCTGTAACACTAGTTATAGATTCCGGTATTCAGTTCAGGTTTACTGTATCCCTTTGACCTTGTTATTGACGATGAAACACAGAAATTGCATCGCAATTAAAAAAAAAAGGCACAATGCCAACTTAAGTACAAGAATACTGACTCTTCTTACTGTCTATGATTTGAACCATCCCTGTGTCACTAGTTATAGATTCCGATGCTTCACTCCAGGTTTACTGTATCCCTTGCTCCTTCTTATTGACGATGAAACACAGAAATTGCATCGGAATGAAATACAAAAGGCACAATGGCGACTTATGTACAAGAAGACTGACTCTTCTTCCTGACTATGATTTGAACCATTCATGTGACACTAGTTATAGCTTCCGGTGCTTCACTTTAGGTTTACTGTATCACTTGGACCTACTTATTGACGATGAAACACAGAAATTGCATCGGAAATAAATACAAAAGGCACAATGCCGACTTAAGTACAAGAAGACTGACTCTTCTTACGGACTATGTTTGAACCAAGCCTGTGACACTAGTTATAGAATCAGATGCTACCCTTCAGGTTTAGTGTACCGCTTGGACCTTCTTATTGACGATGAAACACAGATATTGCAACGGAATTAAATACAAAAGGCACAATGCCGACTTAAGTACAAGAAGACTGACTCTTCTCACTGACTATGTTTTGAACCATTCCTGTGACACTAGTTATAGATTCCGATGCTTGACTTCAGATTTACTGTATCCCTCTGACCTTCTTATTAACGATGAAGCACAGAAATTGCATACGAATTAAATAGAAAAGGCACAATGCCGACTTAAGTACAAGAAGACTGTCTCTTCCTACTGTCTATGTTTTGAACCATTCCTGTGACACTAGTTATAGATTCCGATGCTTGACTTCAGATTTACTGTATCCCTCTGACCTTCTTATTAACGATGAAGCACAGAAATTGCATAGGAATTAAATAGAAAAGGCACAATGCCGAATTAAGTACAAGAAGACTGACTCTTCCCACTGTCTATGCTTTGAACCATTCCTGTTACACTAGTTATAGATTCCGAAGCTTCACTTCAGGTTTACTGTATCCCTTGGACCTACTTATTGACGATGAAACACAGAAATTGCATCGGAATTAAATACAAAAGGCACAATGCCGACATAAGTACAAGAATACTGACTCTTCTTACTGTCTATGTTTTGAACCATCCCTGAGACACTAGTTATATATTCCGATGCTTCACTCCAGTTTTACTGTATCCCTTGGACCTTCTTGTTGACGATGAAACACATAAATTGCATCGGAATTAAATACAAAAGGCACAATGCCGACTTAAGTACAAGAATACTGACTGTTCATACTGTCTATGTTTTGAACCATCCCTGTGTCACTAGTTATAGATTCCGATGCTTCACTCCAAGTTTACTGTATCCCTTGCTCCTTCTTATTGTCGATGAAACACAGAAATTGCATCGGAATGAAATACAAAAGGCACAATATCGACTTAAGTACAAGAAGACTGACTCTTCTTACTGACTATGATTTGAACCATTCCTGTAACACTAGTTATAGTTTCCGGTGCTTCAGTTGAGGTTTACTGTATCCCTTGGACCTTGTTATTGACGATGAAACACAGAAATTGCATCGCCATTAAAAAAAAAAAGGCACAATGCCAACTTAAGTACAAGAATACTGACTCTTCTTACTGTCTATGATTTGAACCATCCCTGTGTCACTAGTAATAGATTCCGATGCTTCACTCCAGGTTTACTGTATCCCTTGCTCCTTCTTATTGACGATGAAACACAGAAATTGCATCGGAATGAAATACAAAAGGCACAATGGCGACTTAAGTACAAGAAGACTGACTCTTCTTACTGACTATGATTTGAACCATTCATGTGACACTAGTTATAGCTTCCGGTGCTTCACTTTAGGTTTACTGTATCACTTGGACCTATTTATTGACGATGAAACACAGAAATTGCATCGGAAATAAATACAAAAGGCACAATGCCGACTTAAGTACAAGAAGATTGACTCTTCTTACTGACTATGTTTGAACCAATCCTGTGACACTAGTTATAGAATCTGATGATACACTTCAGGTTTAGTGTATCGCTTGGACCTTCTTATTGACGATGAAACACAGATATTGCAACGGAATTAAATACAAAAGCACAATGCCGACTTAAGTACAAGAAGACTGACTCTTCTCACTGACTATGTTTTGAACCATTCCTGTGACTCTAGTTATAGATTGCGATGCTTGACTTCAGATTTACTGTATCCCTCTGACCTTCTTATTAACGATGAAGCACAGAAATTGCATAGGAATTAAATAGAAAAGGCACAATGCCGACTTAAGTACAAGAAGACTGTCTCTTCCTACTGTCTATGTTTTGAACCATTCCTGTGACACTAGTTATAGATTCCGATGCTTCACTTCAGGTTTATTGTATCCCTCTGACATTCTTATTGACGATGAAACACAGAAATTGCATCGGAACTAAATACAAAAGCCACAATGCCGAATTAAGTACAAGAAGACTGACTCTTCCCACTGTCTATGCTTTGAACCATTCCTGTTTCACTAGTTATAGATTCCGAAACTTCACTTCAGCTTTACTGTATCCCTTGGACCTACTTATTAACGATGAAACACAGAAATTGCATCGGCATTAAATACAAAAGGCACAATGCCGACTTAAGTACAAGAAGACTGAGTCTTCTTACTGACTATGCTTTGAACCATTTCTGTGACACTAGTTATAGATTCCGATGCTTAACTCCCGATTTACTGTATCCCTTGGACCTTCTTCTTGACGATGAAATACAAAAATAGCATCGGAATTAAATACAAAATGCACAATGCCGACTTAAGTAAAGGAAGACTGACTCTTCTTACTGACTATGATTTGAACCATTCCTGTGACACTAGTTATAGATTCCGATGCTTCACTCCTGGTTTACTATATCCCTTGGACCTCCTTATTGACGAAGAAACACAGAAATTGCATCGGAATTAAATGCAAAAGGCACAATGCCAACTTAACTACAAGAAGACTGTCTCTTCTTACTGACTATGTTTTGAACCATTCCTGTGCCACTAGTTGTAGATCCCGTTGCTTCACTTCAGGTTTACTGTTTCCCTTGGACCTTTTTATTGACGATGAAACACAGAAATTGCATCGGAATTAAATACAAAAGGCACAATGCCGACTTAAGTACAAGAATACTGACTGTTCTTACTGTCTATGTTTTGAACCATCCCTGTGTCACTAGTTATAGATTCCGATGCTTCACTCCAGGTTTACTGCATCCCTTGGACCTTCTTATTGACGATGAAACACAGAACTTGCATCGGAATTAAATACAAAAGGTACAATGCCGACTTAAGTGCAAGAAGACTGACTCTTCGTACTGACTATGTTTTGAACCATCCCTGTGACACTAGTTGTGGATTCCAATGCATGACTTCAGATTTACTGTATCCCTCTGACCTTCCTATTAACGATGAAACACAGAAATTGCATCGGAATTAAATACTAAAGGCACAATGCCGAATTAAGTACAAGAAGACTGACTCTTCTTACTGTCGATGATTTGAACCACTCCTGTGACAGTAGTAATAGATTCCGATGGTTCACTCCAGGTTAACTGTATCGCTTGGACCATCTTATTGACGATGAAACACAGAACTTGCATCGAAATTAAATACAAAAGGTACAATGCCGACTTAAGTGCAAGAAGACTGACTCTTCGTACTGACTATGTTTGAACCATCCCTGTGACACTAGTTATAGATTCCAATGCATGACTTCAGATTTACTGTATCCCTCTGACCTTCTTATTAACGATGAAACACAGAAATTGCATCGGAATTAAATACTAAAGGCACAATGCCGACTAAGGTACAAGAAGACTGTCTCTTCCTACTGTCTATGGTTTGAAATATTCCTGTGACACTAGTTATAGATTCCGATGCTTCACTTCAGGTTTACTGTATCCCTCTGACATTCTTATTGACGATGAAACACAGAAATTGCATCGGAATAAAATACAAAAGGCACAATGCCGACTTAAGTACAAGAATACTGACTCTTCTTACTGTCTATATTTTGAACCATCCCTGTGTCACTAGTTATAGATTCCGATGCTTCACTCCAGGTTTACTGTATTCCTCTGACCTTCTTATTACCGATGAAACACAGAAATTGCATCGGAATTAAATACTAAAGGCACAATGCCGAATTAAGTACAAGAAGACTGACTCTTCTTACTGTCGATGTTTTGAACCATTCCTGTGACAGTAGTAGTAGATTCCGATGGTTCACTCCAGGTTAACAGTATCCCTTGGACCTACTTATTGAAGATGAAACACAGAAACAGCATCGGAATTAAATAAAAAAGGCTCAATGCCGACTTAAGTACAAGAAGACTGACCCTACTTATAGTCTATGTTTTGAACCATTGCTGTGACACTAGTTGTAGATTTCGAAGCTTCACTTCAGGTTTACTGTATCCCTCTGACCTTCTTATTGACGATGAAACACAGAAATTGCATCGGAATTAAATAGAAAAGGCACAATGCCGACTTAAGTACAAGAAGACTGACTCTTCCCACTGTCTATGATTTGAAAATTCCTGTTACACTAGTTATAGGTACCGATGCGTCACTACAGGTTTACTATATCCCTTGGACCTTCTTATTGACGATGAAACACAGAAATTGCATCGGAATTAAATACAAAAGGGACAACGCCGACTTAAGTACAAGAAGACTGACTCTTCTTACTGACTATGATTTGAACCATTCCTGTAACACTAGTTATAGATTCCGGTGCTTCAGTTGAGGTTTACTGTATCCCTTGGACCTTGTTATTGACGATGAAACACAGAAATTGCATCGCAATTAAAAAAAAAGGCACAATGCCAACTTAAGTACAAGAATACTGACTCTTCTCACTGTCTATGATTTGAACCATCCCTGTGTCACTAGTTATAGATTCCGATGCATCACTCCAGGTTTACTGTATCCCTTGCTCCTTCTTATTGACGATGAAACACAGAAATTGCATCGGAATGAAATACAAAAGGCACAATGGCGACTTAAGTACAAGAAGACTGACTCTTCTTACTGACTATGATTTGAACCATTCATGTGACACTAGTTATAGCTTCCGGTGCTTCACTTTAGGTTTACTGTATCACTTGGACCTACTTATTGACGATGAAACACAGAAATTGCATCGGAAATAAATACAAAAGGCACAATGCCGACTTAAGTACAAGAAGATTGACTCTTCTTACTGACTATGTTTGAACCAATCCTGTGACACTAGTTATAGAATCTGATGATACACTTCAGGTTTAGTGTATCGCTTGGACCTTCTTATTGACGATGAAACACAGATATTGCAACGGAATTAAATACAAAAGCACAATGCCGACTTAAGTACAAGCAGACTGACTCTTCTCACTGACTATGTTTTGAACCATTCCTGTGACTCTAGTTATAGATTCCGATGCTTGACTTCAGATTTACTGTATCCCTCTGACCTTCTTATTAACGATGAAGCACAGAAATTGCATAGGAATTAAATAGAGAAGGCACAATGCCGACTTAAGTACAAGAAGACTGTCTCTTCCTACTGTCTATGTTTTGAACCATTCCTGTGACACTAGTTATAGATTCCGATGCTTCACTTCAGGTTTATTGTATCCCTCTGACCTTCTTATTGACGATGAAACACAGAAATTGCATCGGAACTAAATACAAAAGCCACAATGCCGAATTAAGTACAAGAAGACTGACTCTTCCCACTGTCTATGCTTTGAACCATTCCTGTTTCACTAGTTATAGATTCCGAAACTTCACTTCAGCTTTACTGTATCCCTTGGACCTACTTATTGACGATGAAACACAGAAATTGCATCGGCATTAAATACAAAAGGCACAATGCCGACTTAAGTACAAGAAGACTGAGTCTTCTTACTGACAATGCTTTGAACCATTTCTGTGACACTAGTTATAGATTCCGATGCTTAACTCCCGATTTACTGTATCCCTTGGACCTTCTTATTGACGATGAAACACAGAAATTGCATCGGAACTAAATACAAAAGCCACAATGCCGAATTAAGTACAAGAAGACTGACTCTTCCCACTGTCTATGCTTTGAACCATTCCTGTTTCACTAGTTATAGATTCCGAAACTTCACTTCAGCTTTACTGTATCCCTTGGACCTACTTATTGACGATGAAACACAGAAATTGCATCGGCATTAAATACAAAAGGCACAATGCCGACTTAAGTAAAAGAAGACTGACTCTTCTTACTGACTATGATTTGAACCATTCCTGTGACACTAGTTATAGATTCCGATGCTTCACTCCAGGTTTACTATATCCCTTGGACCTCCTTATTGACGAAGAAACACAGAAATTGCATCGGAATTAAATGCAAAAGGCACAATGCCAACTTAACTACAAGAAGATTGTCTCTTCTTACTGACTATGTTTTGAACCATTCCTGTGCCACTAGTTGTAGATCCCGTTGCTTCACTTCAGGTTTACTGTTTCCCTTGGACATTCTTATTGACGATGAAACACAGAAATTGCATCGGAATTAAATACAAAAGGCACAATGCCGACTTAAGTACAAGAATACTGACTCTTCTTACTGTCTATGTTTTGAACCATCCCTGTGTCACTATTTATGGATTCCGATGCTTCACTCCAGCTTTACTGTATTCCTCTGACCTTCTTATTACCGATGAAACACAGAAATTGCATCGGAATTAAATACTAAAGGCACAATGCCGAATTAAGTACAAGAAGACTGACTCTTCTTGCTGTCGATGTTTTGAACCATTCCTGTGACAGTAGTAGTAGATTCCGATGGTTCACTCCAGGTTAACAGTATCCCTTGGACCTACTTATTGAAGATGAAACACAGAAACTGCATCGGAATTAAATAAAAAAGGCTCAATGCCGACTTAAGTACAAGAAGACTGACCCTACTTACAGTCTATGTTTTGAACCATTGCTGTGACACTAGTAATAGATTTCGAAGCTTCACTTCAGGTTTACTGTATCCCTCTGACCTTCTTGATGACGATGAAACACAGAAATTGCATCGGAATTGAAAAGAAAAGGCACAAAGCCGACTTAAGTACAAGAAGACTGACTCTTCCCACTGTCTATGATTTGAACATTCCTGTTACACTAGTTATAGATACCGATGCGTCACTTCAGGTTTACTATATCCCTTGGACCTTCTTATTGACGATGAAACACAGAAATTGCATCGGAATTAAATACAAAAGGCACAATGCCGACTTATGTACAAGAAGACTGACTCCTCTTACTGACTATGATTTGAACCATTCCTGTGACACTAATTATAGACTCTGATGCTTCACTTCAGGTGTACTGTATCCTTTGGACCTTCTTATTGAAGATGAAACACAGAAATTGCATCGGAATTAAATACAAAAGGCACAATGCCAACTTAAGTACAAGAATACTGACTCTTCCTACTGTCTATGTTGTGAACCATCCCTGTGACACTAGTTGCAGATTCCGATGCTTCACTCCAGGTTTACTGTATCCCTTGGACCTTCTTATTGACGATGAAACACAGAAATTGCTTCGGAATTAAATACAAAACGCACAATGCCGACTTCAGTACAAGAAGACTGACTCTTCTTACTGTCTATGTTTTGAATAATTCCTGTAACACTAGTTATTGATTTCGATGCTTCACTCCAGGTTTACTGTATCCCTTGGACCTCCTTATTGACGAAGAAACACAGAAATTGCATCGGAATTAAATACAAAAGGGACAACGCCGACTAAAGTACAAGAAGACTGACTCTTCTTACTGACCATGATTTGAACCATTCCTGTAACACTAGTTATAGATTCCGGTGCTTCAGTTCAGGTTTACTGTATCCCTTGGACCTTGTTATTGACGATGAAACACAGAAATTGCATCGCAATTAAAAAAAAAAGGCACAATGCCAACTTAAGTACAAGAATACTGACTCTTCTTACTGTCTATGATTTGAACCATCCCTGTGTCACTAGTTATAGATTCCGATTCTTCACTCCAGGTTTACTGTATCCCTTGCTCCTTCTTATTGACGATGAAACACAGAAATTGCATCGGAATGAAATACAAAAGGCACAATGGCGACTTAAGTACAAGAAGACTGACTCTTCTTCCTGACTATGATTTGAACCATTCATGTGACACTAGTTATAGCTTCCGGTGCTTCACTTTAGGTTTACTGTATCACTTGGACCTACTTATTGACGATGAAACACAGAAATTGCATCGGAAATAAATACAAAAGGCACAATGCCGACTTAAGTACAAGAAGACTGACTCTTCTTACTGACTATGTTTGAACCAATCCTGTGACACTAGTTATAGAATCAGATGCTACACTTCAGGTTTAGTGTACCGCTTGGACCTTCTTATTGACGATGAAACACAGATATTGCAACGGAATTAAATACAAAAGGCACAATGCCGACTTAAGTACAAGAAGACTGACTCTTCTCACTGACTATGTTTTGAACCATTCCTGTGACACTAGTTATAGATTCCGCTGCTTGACTTCAGATTTACTGTATCCCTCTGACCTTCTTATTAACGATGAAGCACAGAAATTGCATAGGAATTAAATAGAAAAGGCACAATGCCGACTTAAGTACAAGAGGACTGACTCTTCCCACTGTCTATGCTTTGAACCATTCCTGTTACACTAGTTATAGATTCCGAAACTTCACTTCAGGTTTACTGTATCCCTTGGACCTACTTATTGACGATGAAACACAGAAATTGCATCGGAATTAAATACAAAAGGCACAAAGCCGACATAAGTACAAGAATACTGACTCTTCTTACTGTCTATGTTTTGAACCATCCCTGAGACACTAGTTATAGATTCCGATGCTTCACTCCAGTTTTACTGTATCCCTTGGACCTTCTTGTTGACGATGAAACACAGAAATTGCATCGGAATTAAATACAAACGGCACAATGCCGACTTAAGTACAAGAATACTGACTGTTCTTACTGTCTATGATTTGAACCATCCCTGTGTCACTAGTTATAGATTCCGATGCTTCACTCCAGGTTTACTGCATCCCTTGGACCTTCTTATTGACGATGAAACACAGAACTTGCATCGGAATTAAATACAAAAGGTACTATGCCGACTTAAGTGCAAGAAGACTGACTCTTCGTACTGACTATGTTTTGAACCATCCCTGTGACACTAGTTGTAGATTCCAATGCATGACTTCAGATTTACTGTATCCCTCTGACCTTCTTATTAACGATGAAACACAGAAATTGCATCGGAATTAAATACTAAAGGCACAATGCCGAATTAAGTACAAGAAGACTGACTCTTCTTACTGTCGATGATTTGAACCACTCCTGTGACAGTAGTAATAGATTCCGATGGTTCACTCCAGGTTAACTGTATCCCTTGGACCATCTTATTGACGATGAAACACAGAACTTGCATCGGAATTAAATACAAAAGGTACAATGCCGACTTAAGTGCAAGAAGACTGACTCTTCGTACTGACTATGTTTTGAACCATCCCTGTGACACTAGTTATAGATTCCAATGCATGACTTCAGATTTACTGTATCCCTCTGACCTTCTTATTAACGTTGAAACACAGCAATTGCATCGGAATTAAATACTAAAGGCACAATGCCGACTTAAGTACAAGAAGACTGTCTCTTCCTACTGTCTATGGTTTGAACCATTCCTGTGACACTAGTTATAGATTCCGATGCTTCACTTCAGGTTTACTGTATCCCTCTGACCTTCTTATTGACGATGAAACACAGAAATTGCATCGGAATTAAATACAAAAGGCACAATGCCGACTTAAGTACAAGAAGACTGACTCTTCCCACTGTCTATGATTTGAACCATTCCTGTTGCACTAGTTATAGATTCCGATGCTTCACTTCATGTTTACTATATCCCTTGGACCTTCTTATTGACGATGAAACACAGAAATTGCATCGGAATTAAATACAAAAGGCACAATGCCGACTTATGTACAAGAAGACTGACTCCTCTTACTGACTATGTTTTGAACCATTCCTCTGACTAGTTATAGATTCTGATGCTTCACTTCAGGTTTACTGTATCCTTTGGACCTTCTCATTGAAGTTGAAACACAGAAATTGCATCGGAATTAAATACAAAAGGCACAATGCCGACGTAAGTACAAGAATACTGACGCTTCTTACTGTCTATGTTTTGTACCATCCCTGTGACGCTAGTTATAGATTCCGATGCTTCACTCCACGTTTACTGTATCCCTTGGACCTTCTTATTGACGATGAAACACAGAAATTGCATCGGAATTAAATACAAAAGGCACAATGACGCCTTATGTACAAGAAGACTGATACTTCTTACTGACTATGCTTTGATTCATTCCTGTGACACTAGTTATTGTTTCCGATGCTTCACTCCAGGTTTACTGTATCCCTTGCTCCTTCTTATTGACGATGAAACACAGAAATTGCATCGGGATTACATACAAAAGGCGCAATGCCGACTTAAGTACAAGAATACTAACTCTTCTTACTGTCTATGCTTTGAACCATAACTGTGTCACTAGTTAGAGATTCCGATGCTTCACTCCAGGTTTACTGTATCACTTGGACCTTCTTATTGACGATGAAACACAGAACTTGCATCGGAATTAAATACAAAAGGTACAATGCCCACTTAAGTACAAGAAGACTGACACTTCTTACTGACTATGTTTTGAACCATTTCTGTGACACTAGTTATAGAATCCGATGCTTCACTCCCGGTTTACTGTATCCCTTGGTCCTTCTTATTGACGATGAAACACAAAAATAGCGTCGGAATTAAATACAAAAGGCACAATGCCGACTTAAGTACAAGAATACTGACTCTTCTTACTGTCGATGATTTGAACCATCCCTGTGTCACTAGTTATAGATTCCGATGCTTCACTCCAGGTTTACTGTATCCCTTGGACCTTATTATTGACGATGAAACACAGAAATTGCATCGGAATTAAATACAAAAGGCACAATTGCATCGGAATTAAGTACAAGAAGACTGATTCTTCTTACTGACTATGTTTTGAACCATTCCTGTGACACTAGTTATAGATTCCGATGCTTCACTTCAGGTTTACTGTATCCCTCTGACCTTCTCATTGACGATGAAACACAGAAATTGCATCGGAACTAAATACAAAAGGTACAATGCCGACTTAAGTACAAGAATACTGACTCTTCTTACTGTCTATGTTTTGAACCATCCCTGTGACACTAGTTATAGATTCCGATGCTTAACTCCAGGTTTACAATATCCCTTGGATCTTCTTATTGACGATGAAACACAGAAATTGCTTCGGAGTTAAATAGGAAAGGCACAATGCCGATTTAAGTACAAGAAGACTGACTCTTCCTACTGTCTATGTTTTGAACCATTCCTGTGATACTAGTTAAAGATTCCGATGCTTCACTTTAGGTTTACTGCATCCCTCTGACCTTCTTATTGACGATGAAACACAGATATTGAATCGGAATCAAATACAAAAGGCACAATGCCGAATTAAGTACAAGAATACTGACTCTTCTTACTGACTATGTTTTGAACCATTCCTGTGACACTAGTTATAGATAATGATGCTTCACTTCAAGTTTACTGTATCCCTTGGACCTCCTTATTGAAGATGAAACACAGAGATATCATCGGAATTAAATACAAAAGGCACAATGCCGACATAAGTACAAGAATACTGACTCTTCTTACTGTCTGTGGAATGAACCATCCCTGTGACACTAGTTATAGATTCCGATGCTTCACTCCAGGTTTACTGTATCCCTTGGACCTTCTTATTGACGATGAAACACAGAAATTGCATCGGAATTAAATACAAAAGGCACAATGCCGACTTTAGTACATAAAGACTGACTCTTCTTACAGACTATGTTTCGATTCATTCCTGTGACACTAGTTATAGATTCCGATGCTTCACTCCAGGATTACTGTATCCCTTGGACCTTCTTATTGACGATGAAATACAGAAATTGCATCGCAATTAAATACAAAAGGCACAATGCCCACTTAAGTACAAGAAGACTGACTCATTTTACTGACTATGTTTTGAACCATTCCTGTGACACTAGTTATAGACTCTGATGCTTCACTTCAGGTTTACTGTATCCCTTGGACCTTCTCATTGAAGATGAAACACAAAAATAGCATCGGAATTACATAAAAAAGCACAATGCCGACTTAAGTACAAGAAGACTGATCCTACTTGCTGTCTATGTTTGAACCATTCCTGAGACACTAGTTATAGATTCCGATGTTTCACTCCAGGTTTACTATTTCCCTTGGACCTTCTTATTGACGATGAATCTCAGAAATTGCATAGGAATTAAATAGAAAATCCACAATGCCGACTTAAGTAAAAGAAGACTGTCTCTTCCTACTGTCTATGTTTTGAACCATTCCTGTGACACTAGTTATAGATTCCGAGGCTTCACTTCAGGTTTACTGTATCCCTCTGACCTTCTTATGGACGATGAAACACAGAAATTGCATCGGAACTAAATACAAAAGCCACAATGCCGAATTAAGTACAAGAAGACTGACTCTTCCCACTGTCTATGCTTTGAACCATTCCTGTTACACTAGTTATAGATTCCGAAGCTTCACTTCAGGTTTACTGTATCCCTTGGACCTACTCATTGACGATGATACACAGAAATTGCATCGGAATTAAATACAAAAGGCACAATGCCGACTTATGTACAAGAAGACACTCTTCTTACTGACTATGTTTTGAACCATTCCTGTGACACTAGTTATAGACTCTGATGCTTCACTTCAGGTTTACTGTATCCCTTGGACCTTCTTATTGAAGATGAAACACAGAAATTGCATCGGAAGTAAATACAAAAGGCACAATGCCGACATAAGTACAAGAATACTGACTCTTCTTACTGTCTATGTTTTGAACCATCCCTGTGACACTAGTTATAGATTCCGATGCTTCACTCCAGGTTTACGATATCCCTTGGATCTTCTTATTGACGATGAAACACAGAAATTGCTTCGGAGTTAAATAGGAAAGGCACAATGCCGATTTAAGTACAAGAAGACCGACTCTTCCTACTGTCTATGTTTTGAACCATTCCTGTGATACTAGTTAAAGATTCCGATGCTTCACTTCAGGTTTACTGCATCCCTCTGACCTTCTTAGTGACGATGAAACACAGATATTGAATCGGAATCAAATACAAAAGGCACAATGCCGACTTAAGTACATGAAGACTGACTCATCCCACTGTCTATGATTTGAACCATTCCTGTGACACTAGTTATAGATTCCCATGCTTCAGTCCAGGATTGGTGTATCCCTTGGACCTTCTTATTGACGATGAAACACAGAAATTGCATCGGAATTAAATACAAAAGGCACAATGCCGACTTAAGTACAAGAATACTGACCCATTCCTGTGACACTAGTTATAGATTCTGATGCTTCACTTCAGGTTTACTGTATCCCTTGGACCTTCTTATTGAAGATGAAACACAGAAATATCATCGGAATTAAATACAAAAGGCACAATGCCGACATAAGTACAAGAATACTGACTCTTCTTACTGTCTGTGTTATGAACCATCCCTGTGACACTAGTTATAGATTCCGATGCTTCACTCCAGGTATACTGTATCCCTTGGACCTTCTTATTGACGATGAAACACAGAAATTGCATCGGAATTAAGTACAAAAGGCATAATGCCGACTTTAGTACATAAAGACTGACTCTTCTTACAGACTATGTTTCGATTCATTCCTGTGACACTAGTTATAGGTTCCGATGCTTAACTCCAGGTTTACTGTATCCCTTGGACCTTCTTATTGACGATGAAACACAGAAATTGCATCGGAATTAAATACAAAAGGCACATTGCCGACTTAAGTACAGGAAGACTGACTCTTCTTACTGACTATGTTTTGAACCTTTTCTGTGACACTAGTTATGGATTCCGATGCTTACCTCCCGGTTTACTGTATCCCTTGCACCTTCTTATTGACGATGAAATACAAAAATAGCATCGGAATTAAATACAAAAGGCACAATGCCGACTTAAGTACCAGAAGACTGACTCTTCTTACTGACTATGTTTTGAACCATTCCTGTGACACTAGTTATAGATTCCGATGCTTCACTCTAGGTTTACTGTATCCCTTGAACCTCCTTATTGACGAAGAAACACAGAAATTGCATCGGAATTAAATACAAAAGGCACATTACCGACTTAAGTACAAGAAGACTGACTCGTCTTACTGACTATGCTTTGAACCATTCCTGTGCCAGTAGTTGTAGATTCCGGTGCTTCACTTCAGGTTTACTGTATCCCTTGGACCTTCTTATTGACGATGAAACTTAGAAATTGCATCGGAGTTAAATACAAAAGGCACAATGCCGACTTAAGTACAAGAATACTGACTCTTCTTACTGTCTATGTTTTGAACCATCCCTGTGTCACTAGTTATAGATTCCGATGCTTCACTCCAGGTTTACTGTATCCCTTGGATCTTCTTATTGACGATGAAACACAGTACTTGCATTGGACTTAAATACAAAATGTACAATGCCGACTTAAGTGCAAGAAGACTGACTCTTCGTACTGACTATGTTTTGAACCATCCCTGTGACACTAGTTATAGATTCCAATGCATAACTTCAGATTTACTGTATCCCTCTGACCTTCTTATTAACGATGAAACACAGAAATTGCATCGGAATTAAATACTAAAGGCACAACGCCGAATTAAGTACTAGAAGACTGACTCTTCTTACTGTCGATGTTTTGAAACATTCCTGTGACAGTAGTTATAGATTCCGATAGTTCACTCCAGGTTAACCCGTATCCCTTGGACCTTCTTATTGACGATGAAACACAGAAATTGCATAGGAATTAAATAGAAAATGCACAATGCCGACATAAGTACAAGAAGACTGTCTCTTACTACTGTCTATGCTTTGACCCATTCCTGTGACACTAGTTATAGACTCCGATGCTTCACTTCAGGTTTACTGTATCCCTTGGACCTTCTTATTGACGATGAAACACAGAAATTGCATCGGAATTGGATACAAAAGGCACAATGCCAACTTAAGTACAAGAAGACTGACTTTTCTTACTGACTATGTTCTGAACCATTTCTGTGACACTAGTTATAGATTCCGATGCTTAACTCCCGGTTTACTGTATCCCTTGGACCTTCTTCTTAACGATGAAATACAAAAATAGCATCGGAATTAAATACAAAAGGCACAATGCCGACTTAAGTACAAGAAAACTGACTCTTCCTACTGACTATGATTTGAACCATTCCTGTGACACTAGTTATAGATTCCGATGATTCACTCCAGGTTTACTGTATCCCTTGGACCTCCTTATTGACGAAGAAACACAGAAATTGCATCGGAACTAAATACAAAAGGTACAATGCCGACTTAAGTACAAGAATACTGACTCTTCTTACTGTCTATGTTTTGAACCATCCCTGTGACACTAGTTATAGATTCCGATGCTTCACTCCAGGTTTACAATATCCCTTGGATCTTCTTATTGACGATGAAACACAGAAATTGCTTCGGAGTTAAATAGGAAAGGCACAATGCCGATTTAAGTACAAGAAGACCGACTCTTCCTACTGTCTATGTTTTGAACCATTCCTGTGATACTAGTTAAAGATTCCGATGCTTCACTTCAGGTTTACTGCATCCCTCTGACCTTCTTAGTGACGATGAAACACAGATATTGAATCGGAATCAAATAGAAAAGGCACAATGCCGACTTAAGTACAAGAAGACTGACTCATCCCACTGTCTATGATTTGAACCATTCCTGTGACACTAGTTATAGATTCCCATGCTTCAGTCCAGGATTGGTGTATCCCTTGGACCTTCTTATTGACGATGAAACACAGAAATTGCATCGGAATTAAATACAAAAAGCACAATGCCGACTTAAGTACAAGAATACTGACTCTTCTTACTGACTATGCTTTGAACCATTCCTGTGACACTAGTTATAGATTCTGATGCTTCACTTCAGGTTTACTGTATCCCTTGGACCTCCTTATTGAAGATGAAACACAGAAATATCATCGGAATAAAATACAAATGGCACAATGCCGACATAAGTACAAGAATACTGACTCTTCTTACTGTCTGTGTTATGAACCATCCCTGTGACACTAGCTATAGATTCCGATGCTTCACTCGAGGTATACTGTATCCCTTGGACCTTCTTATTGACGATGAAACACAGAAATTGCATCGGAATTAAATACAAAAGGCACAATGCCGACTTTAGTACATAAAGACTGACTCTTCTTACAGACTATGTTTCGATTCATTCCTGTGACACTAGTTATAGGTTCCGATGCTTAACTCCAGGTTTACTGTATCCCTTGGACCTTCTTATTGACGATGAAACACAGAAATTGCATCGGAATTAAATACAAAAGGCACATTGCCGACTTAAGTACTGGAAGACTGACTCTTCTTACTGACTATGTTTTGAACCTTTTCTGTGACACTAGTTATGGATTCCGATGCTTACCTCCCGGTTTACTGTATCCCTTGCACCTTCTTATTGACGATGAAATACAAAAATAGCATCGGAATTAAATACAAAAGGCACAATGCCGACTTAAGTACCAGAAGACTGACTCTTCTTACTGACTATGTTTTGAACCATTCCTGTGACACTAGTTATAGATTCCGATGCTTCACTCCAGGTTTACTGTATCCCTTGAACCTCCTTATTGACGAAGAAACACAGAAATTGCATCGGAATTAAATACAAATGGCACATTACCGACTTAAGTACAAGAAGACTGACTCGTCTTACTGACTATGCTTTGAACCATTCCTGTGCCAGTAGTTGTAGATTCCGGTGCTTCACTTCAGGTTTACTGTATCCCTTGGACCTTCTTATTGACGATGAAACTTAGAAATTGCATCGGAGTTAAATACAAAAGGCACAATGCCGACTTAAGTACAAGAATACTGACTCTTCTTACTGTCTATGTTTTGAACCATCCCTGTGTCACTAGTTATAGATTCCGATGCTTCACTCCAGGTTTACTGTATCCCTTGGATCTTCTTATTGACGATGAAACACAATACTTGCATTGGACTTAAATACAAAATGTACAATGCCGACTTAAGTGCAAGAATACTGACTCTTCGTACTGACTATGTTTTGAACCATCCCTGTGACACTAGTTATAGATTCCAATGCATAACTTCAGATTTACTGTATCCCTCTGACCTTCTTATTAACGATGAAACACAGAAATTGCATCGGAATTAAATACTAAAGGCACAACGCCGAATTAAGTACTAGAAGACTGACTCTTC
Source organism: Schistocerca piceifrons (assembly GCF_021461385.2). Classification (NCBI taxonomy): domain Eukaryota; kingdom Metazoa; phylum Arthropoda; class Insecta; order Orthoptera; family Acrididae; genus Schistocerca; species Schistocerca piceifrons. Next base: position 708,619 of record NW_025727493.1, read on the forward strand.
TTACTGTCGATGTTTTCAAACATTCCTGTGACAGTAGTTATAGATTCCGATAGTTCACTCCAGGTTAACCCGTATCCCTTGGACCTTCTTATTGACGATGAAACACAGAAATTGCATAGGAATTAAATAGAAAATGCACAATGCCGACTTAAGTACAAGAAGACTGTCTCTTACTACTGTCTATGCTTTGACCCATTCTTGTGACACTAGTTATAGACTCCGATGCTTCACTTCAGGTTTACTGTATCCCTTGGACCTTCTTATTGACGATGAAACACAGAAATTGCATCGGAATTGGATACAAAAGGCACAATGCCAACTTAAGTACAAGAAGACTGACTTTTCTTACTGACTATGTTCTGAACCATTTCTGTGACACTAGTTATAGATTCCGATGCTTAACTCCCGGTTTACTGTATCCCTTGGACCTTCTTCTTAACGATGAAATACAAAAATAGCATCGGAATTAAATACAAAAGGCACAATGCCGACTTAAGTACAAGAAAACTGACTCTTCCTACTGACTATGATTTGAACCATTCCTGTGACACTAGTTATAGATTCCGATGATTCACTCCAGGTTTACTGTATCCCTTGGACCTCCTTATTGACGAAGAAACACAGAAATTGCATCGGAACTAAATACAAAAGGTACAATGCCGACTTAAGTACAAGAATACTGACTCTTCTTACTGTCTATGTTTTGAACCATCCCTGTGACACTAGTTATAGATTCCGATGCTTCACTCCAGGTTTACAATATCCCTTGGATCTTCTTATTGACGATGAAACACAGAAATTGCTTCGGAGTTAAATAGGAAAGGCACAATGCCGATTTAAGTACAAGAAGACCGACTCTTCCTACTGTCTATGTTTTGAACCATTCCTGTGATACTAGTTAAAGATTCCGATGCTTCACTTCAGGTTTACTGCATCCCTCTGACCTTCTTAGTGACGATGAAACACAGATATTGAATCGGAATCAAATAGAAAAGGCACAATGCCGACTTAAGTACAAGAAGACTGACTCATCCCACTGTCTATGATTTGAACCATTCCTGTGACACTAGTTATAGATTCCCATGCTTCAGTCCAGGATTGGTGTATCCCTTGGACCTTCTTATTGACGATGAAACACAGAAATTGCATCGGAATTAAATACAAAAAGCACAATGCCGACTTAAGTACAAGAATACTGACTCTTCTTACTGACTATGCTTTGAACCATTCCTGTGACACTAGTTATAGATTCTGATGCTTCACTTCAGGTTTACTGTATCCCTTGGACCTCCTTATTGAAGATGAAACACAGAAATATCATCGGAATTAAATACAAATGGCACAATGCCGACATAAGTACAAGAATACTGACTCTTCTTACTGTCTGTGTTATGAACCATCCCTGTGACACTAGTTATAGATTCCGATGCTTCACTCCAGGTATACTGTATCCCTTGGACCTTCTTATTGACGATGAAACACAGAAATTGCATCGGAATTAAATACAAAAGGCACAATGCCGACTTTAGTACATAAAGACTGACTCTTCTTACAGACTATGTTTCGATTCATTCCTGTGACACTAGTTATAGGTTCCGATGCTTAACTCCAGGTTTACTGTATCCCTTGGACCTTCTTATTGACGATGAAACACAGAAATGGCATCGGAATTAAATACAAAAGGCACATTGCCGACTTAAGTACAGGAAGACTGACTCTTCTTACTGACTATGTTTTGAACCTTTTCTGTGACACTAGTTATGGATTCCGATGCTTACCTCCCGGTTTACTGTATCCCTTGCACCTTCTTATTGACGATGAAATACAAAAATAGCATCGGAATTAAATACAAAAGGCACAATGCCGACTTAAGTACAAGAAGACTGACTCTTCGTACTGACTATGTTTTGAACCATCCCTGTGACACTAGTTATAGATTCCAATGCATAACTTCAGATTTACTGTATCCCTCTGACCTTCTTATTAACGATGAAACACAGAAATTGCATCGGAATTAAATACTAAAGGCACAACGCCGAATTAAGTACTAGAAGACTGACTCTTCTTACTGTCGATGTTTTGAAACATTCCTGTGACAGTAGTTATAGATTCCGATAGTTCACTCCAGGTTAACCCGTATCCCTTGGACCTTCTTATTGACGATGAAACACAGAAATTGCATAGGAATTAAATAGAAAATGCACAATGCCGACTTAAGTACAAGAAGACTGTCTCTTCCTACTGTCTATGCTTTGACCCATTCCTGTGACACTAGTTATAGATTCCGATGCTTCACTTCAGGTTTACTGTATTCCTCTGACCTTCTTATTGACGATGAAACCCAGAAATTGCATCGGAATTAAATACAAAAGGCACAATGCCGACTTAAGTATAAGAAGACTGACTCTTCCCACTGTCTATGATTTGAAGCATTCCTGTTACACTGGTTATTGATTCCGAAGCTTCACTTCAGGTTTAATATATCCCTTGGACCTTCTTATAGACGATGAAAAACAGAAATTGCATCGGAATTAAATTCAAAAGGCATATTGCCGACTTATGTACAAGAAGACTACTCCTCTTAGTGACTATGTTTTGACCATTCCTGTGACACTAGTTATAGACTCTGATGCTTCACTTCAGGTTTACTGTATCCTTTGGACCTTCTTATTGAAGATGAAACACAGAAATTGCATCGGAATGAAATACAAAGGGCACAATGCCGACTTAAGTACAAGAATACTGACTCTTCTTACTGTCTATGTTTTGAACCATCCCTGTGACACTAGTTATAGATTCCGATGCTTCACTCCAGGTTTACTGTGTGTCTTGGACCTTCATATTGACGATCAAATACAGAAATTGCATCGGAATCAAATACAAAAGGCCCAATGCCGCCTTTAGTACAAGAAGACTGACACTTCTTACTGACTATGCTTTGATTCATTCCTGTGACACTAGTTATAGATTCCGATGCTTCACTCCAGGTATACTGTATCCCTTGGACCTTCTTATTGACGATGAAACACAGAAATTGCATCGGAATTAAATACAAAAGGCACAATGCCGACTTTAGTACATAAAGACTGACTCTTCTTACAGACTATGTTTCGATTCATTCCTGTGACACTAGTTATAGGTTCCGATGCTTAACTCCAGGTTTACTGTATCCCTTGGACCTTCTTATTGACGATGAAACACAGAAATTGCATCGGAATTAAATACAAAAGGCACATTGCCGACTTAAGTACAGGAAGACTGACTCTTCTTACTGACTATGTTTTGAACCTTTTCTGTGACACTAGTTATGGATTCCGATGCTTACCTCCCGGTTTACTGTATCCCTTGCACCTTCTTATTGACGATGAAATACAAAAATAGCATCGGAATTAAATACAAAAGGCACAATGCCGACTTAAGTACAAGAAGACTGACTCTTCTTACTGACTATGTTTTGAACCATTCCTGTGACACTAGTTATAGATTCCGATGCTTCACTCCAGGTTTACTGTATCCCTTGGACCTCCTTATTGACGAAGAAACACAGAAATGGCATCGGAATTAAATACAAAAGGCACATTACCGACTTAAGTACAAGAAGACTGACTCGTCTTACTGACTATGCTTTGAACCATTCCTGTGCCAGTAGTTGTAGATTCCGGTGCTTCACTTCAGGTTTACTGTATCCCTTGGACCTTCTTATTGACGATGAAACTTAGAAATTGCATCGGAGTTAAATACAAAAGGCACAATGCCGACTTAAGTACAAGAATACTGACTCTTCTTACTGTCTATGCTTTGAACCATCCCTGTGTCACTAGTTATAGATTCCGATGCTTCACTCCAGGTTTACTGTATCCCTTGGATCTTCTTATTGACGATGAAACACAGTACTTGCATTGGACTTAAATACAAAATGTACAATGCCGACTTAAGTGCAAGAAGACTGACTCTTCGTACTGACTATGTTTTGAACCATCCCTGTGACACTAGTTATAGATTCCAATGCATAACTTCAGATTTACTGTATCCCTCTGACCTTCTTATTAACGATGAAACACAGAAATTGCATCGGAATTAAATACTAAAGGCACAACGCCGAATTAAGTACTAGAAGACTGACTCTTCTTACTGTCGATGTTTTGAAACATTCCTGTGACAGTAGTTATAGATTCCGATAGTTCACTCCAGGTTAACCCGTATCCCTTGGACCTTCTTATTGACGATGAAACACAGAAATTGCATAGGAATTAAATAGAAAATGCACAATGCCGACTTAAGTACAAGAAGACTGTCTCTTCCTACTGTCTATGCTTTGACCCATTCCTGTGACACTAGTTATAGATTCCGATGCTTCACTTCAGGTTTACTGTATTCCTCTGACCTTCTTATTGACGATGAAACCCAGAAATTGCATCGGAATTAAATACAAAAGGCACAATGCCGACTTAAGTATAAGAAGACTGACTCTTCCCACTGTCTATGATTTGAAGCATTCCTGTTACACTGGTTATTGATTCCGAAGCTTCACTTCAGGTTTAATATATCCCTTGGACTTTCTTATAGACGATGAAAAACAGAAATTGCATCGGAATTAAATTCAAAAGGCATATTGCCGACTTATGTACAAGAAGACTACTCCTCTTAGTGACTATGTTTTGACCATTCCTGTGACACTAGTTATAGACTCTGATGCTTCACTTCAGGTTTACTGTATCCTTTGGACCTTCTTATTGAAGATGAAACACAGGAATTGCATCGGAATGAAATACAAAGGGCACAATGCCGACTTAAGTACAAGAATACTGACTCTTCTTACTGTCTATGTTTTGAACCATCCCTGTGACACTAGTTATAGATTCCGATGCTTCACTCCAGGTTTACTGTGTGTCTTGGACCTTCATATTGACGATCAAATACAGAAATTGCATCGGAATCAAATACAAAAGGCCCAATGCCGCCTTTAGTACAAGAAGACTGACACGTCTTACTGACTATGCTTTGATTCATTCCTGTGACACTAGTTATAGATTCCGATGCTTCACTCCAGGCTTACTGTATCCCTTGGACCATCTTATTGACGATGAAATACAGAAATTGCATCGGAATTAAATACAAAAGGCACAATGCCCACTTAAGTACAAGAAGACTGACTCTTCTTACTGACTATGTTTTGAACCATTCCTGTGACACTAGTTATAGATTCCGATGCTTCACTCCAGGTTTACTGTATCCCTTGGACCACCTTATTGACGAAGAAACACAGAAATTGCATCGGAATTAAATACAAAAGGAACAATTGCACCGGAGTTAAGTACAAGAAGACTGATTCTTCTTACTGACTATGTTTTGAACCATTCCTGTGACACTAGTTATAGATTCCGATGCTTCACTTCAGGTTTACTGTATCCCTCTGACCTTCTTATTGACGATGAAACACAGAAATTGCATCGGAATTAAATACAAAAGGCACAATGCCAACTTAAGTACAAGAATACTGACTCTTCTTACTGTCTATGTTTTGAACCATCCCTGTGACACTAGTTATGGATTCCGACGCTTCGCTCCAGGTTTACTATATCCCTTGGACCTTCTTATTGACGATGAAACACAGAAATTGAATCGGAGTTAAATAGAAAAGGCACAATGCCGATTTAAGTACAAGAAGACTAACTCTTCTAACTGTCTATGCTTTGAACCATTCCTGTGATACTAGTTAAAGATTCCGATGCTTCACTTCAGGCTTACTGCATCCCTCTGACCTTCTTATTGACGATGAAACACAGATGTTGAATCGGAATTAAATACAAAAGGCACAATGCCGACTTAAGTACAAGAAGACTGACACATCCCACTGTCTATGATTTGAACCATTCCTGTGACACTAGTTATAGATTCCGATGCTTAACTCCAGGTTTAGTGTATCCCTTGGACCATCTTATTGACGATGAAACACAGAAATTGCATGGGAAATAAATACAAAAGGCAGAATGATGACTTAAGTACAAGAATACTGACTCTTCTTACTGACTATGCTTTGAACCATTACTGTGACACTAGTTATAGATTCTGATGCTTCACTTCAATTTTACTGTATCCCTTGTACCTTCTTATTGACGATGAAACACAGAAATTGCATCGGAATTAAATCCAAACTGCACAATGCCGACTTAAGTACAAGAAGACTGACTCTTCTCACTGACTATGCTTTGAACCATTCCTATGACACTAGTTATAGATTGCGATGCTTCACTTCAGATTTACTGTATCCCTCTGACCTTCTTATTGACGATGAAACACAGAAATTGCATCGGAATTAAATACAAAAGGCACAATGCCAACTTAAGTACAAGAATACTGACTCTTCTTACTGTCTATGTTTTGAACCATTCCTGTGACACTAGTTATAGATTCCGATGCTTCACTCCAGGTTTACTGTATCCCTTGGACCTTCTTATTGACGATGAAACACAGAAATTGCATCGGAATTAAATAAAAAAGGCACAATGCCGACTTAAGTACATGAAGACTGTCTCTTCTTACTGACTATGTTTTGAACCATTCCTGTGACACTAGTTATAGATTCCGATGCTTCACTCCAGGTTTACTATATCCCTTGGACCTTCTTATTGACGATGATACACAGAAATTGCATCGGAATTAAATACAAAAGGCACAATGCCGACTTATGTACAAGAAGACTGACTCCTCTTACTGACTATGTTTTGATCCATTCCTGTGACACTAGTTATAGACTCTGATGCTTCACTTCATGTTTACTGTATCCTTTGGACCTTCTTATTGAAGATGAAATACAGAAATTGCATCGGAATTAAATACAAAAGGCGTAATGCCGACTTAAGTACAAGAATACTGACTTTTCTTACTGTCTATGTTTTGAACCATCCCTGTGACACTCGTTATAGATTCCGATGCTTCACTCCAGGTTTACTGTATCCCTTGGACCTTCTTTTTGACGATGAAACACAGAAATTGCATCGGAATTAAACACAAACGGCACAATGCCGCCTTTTGTACAAGAAGACTGACACTTCTTACTGACTATGCTTTGATTCATTCCTGTGACACTAGTTATAGAATCCGATGCTTCACTCCAGGTTTACTGTATCCCTTGGACCTTCTTATTGACGATGAAATACAGAAATTGCATCGGAATTAAATACAAAAAGCACAATGCCCACTTAAGTACAAGAAGACTGACTCTTCTTACTGTCTATGTTTTGAACCATTCCTGTGACACTAGTTATAGATTCCGATGCTTCACTCCAGGTTTACTGTATCCCTTGGACCTTCTTATTGACGATGAAACACAGAAATTGCATCGGAATTAAATAAAAAAGGCACAATGCCGACTTAAGTACATGAAGACTGTCTCTTCTTACTGACTATGTTTTGAACCATTCCTGTGACACTAGTTATAGATTCCGATGCTTCACTCCAGGTTTACTATATCCCTTGGACCTTCTTATTGACGATGATACACAGAAATTGCATCGGAATTAAATACAAAAGGCACAATGCCGACTTATGTACAAGAAGACTGACTCCTCTTACTGACTATGTTTTGATCCATTCCTGTGACACTAGTTATAGACTCTGATGCTTCACTTCATGTTTACTGTATCCTTTGGACCTTCTTATTAAAGATGAAATACAGAAATTGCATCGGAATTAAATACAAAAGGCGTAATGCCGACTTAAGTACAAGAATACTGACTCTTCTTACTGTCTATGTTTTGAACCATCCCTGTGACACTAGTTATAGATTCCGATGCTTCACTCCAGGTTTACTGTATCCCTTGGACCTTCTTTTTGACGATGAAACACAGAAATTGCATCGGAATTAAACACAAACGGCACAATGCCGCCTTTTGTACAAGAAGACTGACACTTCTTACTGACTATGCTTTGATTCATTCCTGTGACACTAGTTATAGATTCCGATGCTTCACTCCAGGTTTACTGTATCCCTTGGACCTTCTTATTGACGATGAAATACAGAAATTGCATCGGAATTAAATACAAAAAGCACAATGCCCACTTAAGTACAAGAAGACTGACTCTTCTTACTGACTATGTTTTGAACCATTTCTGTGACACTAGTTATAGATTCCGATGCTTCACTCCCGGTTTACTGTATCCCTTGGACCTCCTTATTGCCGAAGAAACACAGAAATTGCATCGGAATTAAATACAAAAGGCACAATGCCGACTTAAGTACAAGAATACTGACTCTTCTTACTGCCTATGTTTTGAACCATCCCTGTGACACTAGTTATAGATTCCGATGCTTCACTCCAGGTTTAGTGTATCCCTTGGACCTTCTTATTGACGATTAAACACAGAAATTGCATCGGAGTTAAATAGAAAAGGCACAATGCCGATTTAAGTACAAGAAGACTGACTCTTCCTACTGTCTATGTTTTGAACCATTCCTGTGACACTAGTTATAGATTCCGATGCTTCACTTCAGGTTTACTGCATTCCTCTGACATTCTTATTGACGATGAAACACAGAAATTGCATCGGAATTAAATACAAAATGTACAATGCCGACTTAAGTGCAAGAAGACTGACTCTTCGTACTGACTATGTTTTGAACCATCCCTGTGACACTAGTTATAGATTCCAATGCATAACTTCAGATTTACTGTATCCCTCTGACCTTCTTATTAACGATGAAACACAGAAATTGCATCGGAATTAAATACTAAAGGCACAACGCCGAATTAAGTACTAGAAGACTGACTCTTCTTACTGTCGATGTTTTGAAACATTCCTGTGACAGTAGTTATAGATTCCGATAGTTCACTCCAGGTTAACCCGTATCCCTTGGACCTTCTTATTGACGATGAAACACAGAAATTGCATAGGAATTAAATAGAAAATGCACAATGCCGACTTAAGTACAAGAAGACTGTCTCTTCCTACTGTCTATGCTTTGACCCATTCCTGTGACACTAGTTATAGATTCCGATGCTTCACTTCAGGTTTACTGTATTCCTCTGACCTTCTTATTGACGATGAAACCCAGAAATTGCATCGGAATTAAATACAAAAGGCACAATGCCGACTTAAGTATAAGAAGACTGACTCTTCCCACTGTCTATGATTTGAAGCATTCCTGTTACACTGGTTATTGATTCCGAAGCTTCACTTCAGGTTTAATATATCCCTTGGACCTTCTTATAGACGATGAAAAACAGAAATTGCATCGGAATTAAATTCAAAAGGCATATTGCCGACTTATGTACAAGAAGACTACTCCTCTTAGTGACTATGTTTTGACCATTCCTGTGACACTAGTTATAGACTCTGATGCTTCACTTCAGGTTTACTGTATCCTTTGGACCTTCTTATTGAAGATGAAACACAGAAATTGCATCGGAATGAAATACAAAGGGCACAATGCCGACTTAAGTACAATTATACTGACTCTTCTTACTGTCTATGTTTTGAACCATCCCTGTGACACTAGTTATAGATTCCGATGCTTCACTCCAGGTTTACTGTGTGTCTTGGACCTTCATATTGACGATCAAATACAGAAATTGCATCGGAATCAAATACAAAAGGCCCAATGCCGCCTTTAGTACAAGAAGACTGTAACTTCTTACTGACTATGCTTTGATTCATTCCTGTGACACTAGTTATAGATTCCGATGCTTCACTCCAGGCTTACTGTATCCCTTGGACCATCTTATTGACGATGAAATACAGAAATTGCATCGGAATTAAATACAAAAGGCACAATGCCCACTTAAGTACAAGAAGACTGACTCTTCTTACTGACTATGTTTTGAACCATTCCTGTGACACTAGTTATAGATTCCGATGCTTCACTCCAGGTTTACTGTATCCCTTGGACCACCTTATTGACGAAGAAACACAGAAATTGCATCGGAATTAAATACAAAAGGAACAATTGCACCGGAGTTAAGTGCAAGAAGACTGATTCTTCTTACTGACTATGTTTTGAACCATTCCTGTGACACTAGTTATAGATTCCGATGCTTCACTTCAGGTTTACTGTATCCCTCTGACCTTCTTATTGACGATGAAACACAGAAATTGCATCGGAATTAAATACAAAAGGCACAATGCCAACTTAAGTACAAGAATACTGACTCTTCTTACTGTCTATGTTTTGAACCATCCCTGTGACACTAGTTATGGATTCCGACGCTTCACTCCAGGTTTACTATATCCCTTGGACCTTCTTATTGACGATGAAACACAGAAATTGAATCGGAGTTAAATAGAAAAGGCACAATGCCGATTTAAGTACAAGAAGACTAACTCTTCTAACTGTCTATGCTTTGAACCATTCCTGTGATACTAGTTAAAGATTCCGATGCTTCACTTCAGGCTTACTGCATCCCTCTGACCTTCTTATTGACGATGAAACACAGATGTTGAATCGGAATTAAATACAAAAGGCACAATGCCGACTTAAGTACAAGAAGACTGACACATCCCACTGTCTATGATTTGAACCATTCCTGTGACACTAGTTATAGATTCCGATGCTTAACTCCAGGTTTAGTGTATCCCTTGGACCATCTTATTGACGATGAAACACAGAAATTGCATGGGAAATAAATACAAAAGGCAGAATGATGACTTAAGTACAAGAATACTGACTCTTCTTACTGACTATGCTTTGAACCATTACTGTGACACTAGTTATAGATTCTGATGCTTCACTTCAATTTTACTGTATCCCTTGTACCTTCTTATTGACGATGAAACACAGAAATTGCATCGGAATTAAATCCAAACTGCACAATGCCGACTTAAGTACAAGAAGACTGACTCTTCTCACTGACTATGCTTTGAACCATTCCTATGACACTAGTTATAGATTGCGATGCTTCACTTCAGATTTACTGTATCCCTCTGACCTTCTTATTGACGATGAAACACAGAAATTGCATCGGAATTAAATACAAAAGGCACAATGCCAACTTAAGTACAAGAATACTGACTCTTCTTACTGTCTATGTTTTGAACCATTCCTGTGACACTAGTTATAGATTCCGATGCTTCACTCCAGGTTTACTGTATCCCTTGGACCTTCTTATTGACGATGAAACACAGAAATTGCATCGGAACTAAATACAAAAGGCACAATGCCGACTTAAGTACACGAAGACTGTCTCTTCTTACTGACTATGTTTTGAACCATTCCTGTGACACTAGTTATAGATTCCGATGCTTCACTCCAGGTTTACTATATCCCTTGGACCTTCTTATTGACGATGATACACAGAAATTGCATCGGAATTAAATACAAAAGGCACAATGCCGACTTATGTACAAGAAGACTGACTCCTCTTACTGACTATGTTTTGATCCATTCCTGTGACACTAGTTATAGACTCTGATGCTTCACTTCATGTTTACTGTATCCTTTGGACCTTCGTATTGAAGATGAAATACAGAAATTGCATCGGAATTAAATACAAAAGGCGTAATGCCGACTTAAGTACAAGAATACTGACTCTTCTTACTGTCTATGTTTTGAACCATCCCTGTGACACTAGTTATAGATTCCGATGCTTCACTCCAGGTTTACTGTATCCCTTGGACCTTCTTTTTGACGATGAAACACAGAAATTGCATCGGAATTAAACACAAACGGCACAATGCCGCCTTTTGTACAAGAAGACTGACACTTCTTACTGACTATGCTTTGATTCATTCCTGTGACACTAGTTATAGATTCCGATGCTTCACTCCAGGTTTACTGTATCCCTTGGACCTTCTTATTGACGATGAAATACAGAAATTGCATCGGAATTAAATACAAAAAGCACAATGCCCACTTAAGTACAAGAAGACTGACTCTTCTTACTGACTATGTTTTGAACCATTTCTGTGACACTAGTTATAGATTCCGATGCTTCACTCCCGGTTTACTGTATCCCTTGGACCTCCTTATTGACGAAGAAACACAGAAATTGCATCGGAATTAAATACAAAAGGCACAATGCCGACTTAAGTACAAGAATACTGACTCTTCTTACTGCCTATGTTTTGAACCATCCCTGTGACACTAGTTATAGATTCCGATGCTTCACTCGAGGTTTAGTGTATCCCTTGGACCTTCTTATTGACGATTAAACACAGAAATTGCATCGGAGTTAAATAGAAAAGGCACAATGCCGATTTAAGTACAAGAAGACTGACTCTTCCTACTGTCTATGTTTTGAACCATTCCTGTGACACTAGTTATAGATTCCGATGCTTCACTTCAGGTTTACTGCATCCCTCTGACATTCTTATTGACGATGAAACACAGAAATTGCATCGGAATTAAATACAAAAGGCACAATGCCGACTTAAGTGCAAGAAGACTGACTCATCCCACTGTCTATGATTTGAACCATTCCTGTGACACTAGTTATCGAATCCGATGCTTCACATCAGGTTTACTGTATCCCTTGGACCTTCTTATTGACGATGAAACACAGAAATTGCATCGGAATTAAATACAAAGGGCACAAAGCCGAATTAAGTACAAGAATACTGTCTCTTCTTACTGACTATGTTTTGAACCATTCCTGTGACACTAGTTATAGATTCTCATGCTCCACTTCAGGTTTACTGTATCCCTTAGACCATCTTATTGACGATGAAACACAGAAATTGCATCGGAATTAAATACAAAATGCACAATGCCGACTTAAGTACAAGAAGACTGACTCTTCTCACTGACTACGTTTTGAACCATTCCTGTTACACTAGTTATAGATTCCGATGCTTCACTTCAGATTTACTGTATCCCTCTGACCTTCTTATTGAAGTTGAAACACAGAAATTGAATCGGAATTAAAGTCTAAAGGCACAATGCCGAATTAAGTACAAGAAGACTGTCTCTTCTTACTGTCCATGTTTTGAACCATTCCTGTGACACTAGTTATAGATTCCGATGCTTCGCTCCAGGTTTACTGTATCCCTTGGACCTTCTTATTGACGATGAAACACAGAAATTGCATCGGAATTAAATAAAAAAGGCACAATGCCGACTTAAGTACAAGAAGACTGACTCTTCTTACTGTCTATGTTTTGAACCATTCCTGTGACACTAGTTATAGATTCCGATGCTTCACTCCAGGTTTACTATATCCCTTGGACCTTCTTATTGACGATGATACACAGAAATTGCATCGGAATTAAATAAAAAAGGCACAATGCCGACTTAAGTACATGAAGACTGTCTCTTCTTACTGACTATGTTTTGAACCATTCCTGTGACACTAGTTATAGATTCCGATGCTTCACTCCAGGTTTACTATATCCCTTGGACCTTCTTATTGACGATGATACACAGAAATTGCATCGGAATTAAATACAAAAGGCACAATGCAGACTTATGTACAAGAAGACTGACTCCTCTTACTGACTATGTTTTGATCCATTCCTGTGACACTAGTTATAGATTCCGATGCTTCACTCCAGGTTTACTGTATCCCTTTGACCTTCTTTTTGACGATGAAACACAGAAATGGCATCGGAATTAAACACAAACGGCACAATGCCGCCTTTAGTACAAGAAGACTGACACTTCTTACTGACTATGCTTTGATTCATTCCTGTGACACTAGTTATAGATTCCGATGCTTCACTCCAGGTTTACTGTATCCCTTGGACCTTCTTATTGACGATGAAATACAGAAATTGCATCGGAATTAAATACAAAAGGCACAATGCCCACTTAAGTACAAGAAGACTGACTCTTCTTACTGACTATGTTTTGAACCATTTCTGTGACACTAGTTATAGATTCCGATGCTTCACTCCCGGTTTACTGTATCCCTTGGACCTCCTTATTGACGAAGAAACACAGAAATTGCATCGGAATTAAATACAAAAGGCACAATGCCGACTTAAGTACAAGAATACTGACTCTTCTTACTGTCTATGTTTTGAACCATTCCTGTGACACTAGTTATAGATTCCGATGCTTCACTCCAGGTTTACTGTATCCCTTGGACCTCCTTATTGACGAAGAAACACAGAAATTGCATCGGAATTAAATACAAAAGGCACATTACCGACTTAAGTACAAGAAGACTGACTCGTCTTACTGACTATGCTTTGAACCATTCCTGTGCCAGTAGTTATAGATTCTGATGCTTCACTTCAGGTTTACTGTATCCCTTGGACCTTCTTATTGAAGATGAAACGCAGAAATATCATCGGAATTAAATACAAAAGGCACAATGCCGACATAAGTACAAGAATACTGACTCTTCTTACTGTCTGTGTTATGAACCATCCCTGTGACACTAGTTATAGATTCCGATGCTTCACTCCAGGTATACTGTATCCCTTGGACCTTCTTATTGACGATGAAACACAGAAATTGCATCGGAATTAAATACAAAAGGCACAATGCCGACTTTAGTACATAAAGACTGACTCTTCTTACTGACTATGTTTCGATTCATTCCTGTGACACTAGTTATAGGTTCCGATGCTTAACTCCAGGTTTACTGTATCCCTTGGACCTTCTTATTGACGATGAAACACAGAAATTGCATCGGAATTAAATACAAAAGGCACATTGCCGACTTAAGTACAGGAAGACTGACTCTTCTTACTGACTATGTTTTGAACCTTTTCTGTGACACTAGTTATGGATTCCGATGCTTACCTCCCGGTTTACTGTATCCCTTGCACCTTCTTATTGACGATGAAATACAAAAATAGCATCGGAATTAAATACAAAAGGCACAATGCCGACTTAAGTACCAGAAGACTGACTCTTCTTACTGACTATGTTTTGAACCATTCCTGTGACACTAGTTATAGATTCCGATGCTTCACTCCAGGTTTACTGTATCCCTTGGACCTCCTTATTGACGAAGAAACACAGAAATTGCATCGGAATTAAATACAAAAGGCACATTACCGACTTAAGTACAAGAAGACTGACTCGTCTTACTGACTATGCTTTGAACCATTCCTGTGCCAGTAGTTGTAGATTCCGGTGCTTCACTTCAGGTTTACTGTATCCCTTGGACCTTCTTATTGACGATGAAACTTAGAAATTGCATCGGAGTTAAATACAAAAGGCACAATGCCGACTTAAGTACAAGAATACTGACTCTTCTTACTGTCTATGTTTTGAACCATCCCTGTGTCACTAGTTATAGATTCCGATGCTTCACTCCAGGTTTACTGTATCCCTTGGATCTTCTTATTGACGATGAAACACAGTACTTGCATTGGACTTAAATACAAAATGTACAATGCCGACTTAAGTGCAAGAAGACTGACTCTTCGTACTGACTATGTTTTGAACCATCCCTGTGACACTAGTTATAGATTCCAATGCATAACTTCAGATTTACTGTATCCCTCTGACCTTCTTATTAACGATGAAACACAGAAATTGCATCGGAATTAAATACTAAAGGCACAACGCCGAATTAAGTACTAGAAGACTGACTCTTCTTACTGTCGATGTTTTGAAACATTCCTGTGACAGTAGTTATAGATTCCGATAGTTCACTCCAGGTTAACCCGTATCCCTTGGACCTTCTTATTGACGATGAAACACAGAAATTGCATAGGAATTAAATAGAAAATGCACAATGCCGACTTAAGTACAAGAAGACTGTCTCTTACTACTGTCTATGCTTTGACCCATTCCTGTGACACTAGTTATAAATTCCGATGCTTCACTTCAGGTTTACTGTATCCCTTGGACCTTCTTATTGACGATGAAACACAGAAATTGCATCGGAATTGGATACAAAAGGCACAATGCCGACTTACGTACAAGAAGACTGACTTTTCTTACTGACTATGTTCTGAACCATTTCTGTGACACTAGTTATAGATTCCGATGCTTAACTCCCGGTTTACTGTATCCCATGGACCTTCTTCTTAACGATGAAATACAAAAATAGCATCGGAATTAAATACAAAAGGCACAATGCCGACTTAAGTACAAGAAAACTGACTCTTCCTACTGACTATGATTTGAACCATTCCTGTGACACTAGTTATAGATTCCGATGATTCACTCCAGGTTTACTGTATCCCTTGGACCTCCTTATTGACGAAGAAACACAGAAATTGCATCGGAACTAAATACAAAAGGTACAATGCCGACTTAAGTACAAGAATACTGACTCTTCTTACTGTCTATGTTTTGAACCATCCCTGTGACACTAGTTATAGATTCCGATGCTTCACTCCAGGTTTACAATATCCCTTGGATCTTCTTATTGACGATGAAACACAGAAATTGCTTCGGAGTTAAATAGGAAAGGCACAATGCCGATTTAGGTACAAGAAGACCGACTCTTCCTACTGTCTATGTTTTGAACCATTCCTGTGATACTAGTTAAAGATTCCGATGCTTCACTTCAGGTTTACTGCATCCCTCTGACCTTCTTAGTGACGATGAAACACAGATATTGAATCGGAATCAAATAGAAAAGGCACAATGCCGACTTAAGTAGAAGAAGACTGACTCATCCCACTGTCTATGATTTGAACCATTCCTGTGACACTAGTTATAGATTCCCATGCTTCAGTCCAGGATTGGTGTATCCCTTGGACCTTCTTATTGACGATGAAACACAGAAATTGCATCGGAATTAAATACAAAAGGCACAATGCCGACTTAAGTACAAGAATACTGACTCTTCTTACTGACTATGCTTTGAACCATTCCTGTGACACTAGTTATAGATTCTGATGCTTCACTTCAGGTTTACTGTATCCCTTGGACCTTCTTATTGAAGATGAAACACAGAAATATCATCGGAATTAAATACAAAAGGCACAATGCCGACATAAGTACAAGAATACTGACTCTTCTTACTGTCTGTGTTATGAACCATCCCTGTGACACTAGTTATAGATTCCGATGCTTCACTCCAGGTATACTGTATCCCTTGGACCTTCTTATTGACGATGAAACACAGAAATTGCATCGGAAGTAAATACAAAAGGCACAATTCCGACTTTAGTACATAAAGACTGACTCTTCTTACAGACTATGTTTCGATTCATTCCTGTGACACTAGTTATAGGTTCCGATGCTTAACTCCAAGTTTACTGTATCCCTTGGACCTTCTTATTGACGATGAAACACAGAAATTGCATCGGAATTAAATACAAAAGGCACAATGCCGACTTAAGTACAGGAAGACTGACTCTTCTTACTGACTATGTTTTGAACCTTTTCTGTGACACTAGTTATGGATTCCGATGCTTACCTCCCGGTTTACTGTATCCCTTGCACCTTCTTATTGACGATGAAATACAAAAATAGCATCGGAATTAAATACAAAAGGCACAATGCCGACTTAAGTACCAGAAGACTGACTCTTCTTACTGACTATGTTTTGAACCATTCCTGTGACACTAGTTATAGATTCCGATGCTTCACTCCAGGTTTACTGTATCCCTTGGACCTCCTTATTGACGAAGAAACACAGAAATGGCATCGGAATTAAATACAAAAGGCACATTACCGACTTAAGTACAAGAAGACTGACTCGTCTTACTGACTATTCTTTGAACCATTCCTGTGCCAGTAGTTGTAGATTCCGGTGCTTCACTTCAGGTTCACTGTATCCCTTGGACCTTCTTATTGACGATGAAACTTAGAAATTGCATCGGAGTTAAATACAAAAGGCACAATGCCGACTTAAGTACAAGAATACTGACTCTTCTTACTGTCTATGTTTTGAACCATCCCTGTGTCACTAGTTATAGATTCCGATGCTTCACTCCAGGTTTACTGTATCCCTTGGATCTTCTTTTTGACGATGAAACACAGTACTTGCATTGGACTTAAATACAAAATGTACAATGCCGACTTAAGTGCAAGAAGACTGACTCTTCGTACTGACTATGTTTTGAACCATCCCTGTGACACTAGTTATAGATTCCAATGCATAACTTCAGATTTACTGTATCCCTCTGACCTTCTTATTAACGATGAAACACAGAAATTGCATCGGAATTAAATACTAAAGGCACAACGCCGAATTAAGTACTAGAAGACTGACTCTTCTTACTGTCGATGTTTTGAAACATTCCTGTGACAGTAGTTATAGATTCCGATAGTTCACTCCAGGTTAACCCGTATCCCTTGGACCTTCTTATTGACGATGAAACACAGAAATTGCATAGGAATTAAATAGGAAATGCACAATGCCGACTTAAGTACAAGAAGACTGTCTCTTCCTACTGTCTATGCTTTGACCCATTCCTGTGACACTAGTTATAGATTCCGATGCTTCACTTCAGGTTTACTGTATTCCTCTGACCTTCTTATTGACGATGAAACCCAGAAATTGCATCGGAATTAAATACAAAAGGCACAATGCCGACTTAAGTATAAGAAGACTGACTCTTCCCACTGTCTATGATTTGAAGCATTCCTGTTACACTGGTTATTGATTCCGAAGCTTCACTTCAGGTTTACTATATCCCTTGGACCTTCTTATAGACGATGAAAAACAGAAATTGCATCGGAATTAAATTCAAAAGGCATATTGCCGACTTATGTACAAGAAGACTACTCCTCTTAGTGACTATGTTTTGACCATTCCTGTGACACTAGTTATAGACTCTGATGCTTCACTTCAGGTTTACTGTATCCTTTGGACCTTCTTATTGAAGATGAAACACAGAAATTGCAACGGAATGAAATACAAAGGGCACAATGCCGACTTAAGTACAAGAATACTGACTCTTCTTACTGTCTATGTTTTGAACCATCCCTGTGACACTGGTTATAGATTCCGATGCTTCACTCCAGGTTTACTGTGTGTCTTGGATCTTCATATTGACGATCAAATACAGAAATTGCATCGGAATCAAATACAAAAGGCCCAATGCCGCCTTTAGTACAAGAAGACTGACACTTCTTACTGACTATGCTTTGATTCATTCCTGTGACACTAGTTATAGATTCCGATGCTTCACTCCAGGCTTACTGTATCCCTTGGACCATCTTATTGACGATGAAATACAGAAATTGCATCGGAATTAAATACAAAAGGCACAATGCCCACTTAAGTACAAGAAGACTGACTCTTCTTACTGACTATGTTTTGAACCATTCCTGTGACCCTAGTTATAGATTCCGATGCTTCACTCCAGGTTTACTGTATCCCTTGGACCACCTTATTGACGAAGAAACACAGAAATTGCATCGGAATTAAATACAAAAGGAACAATTGCACCGAAGTTAAGTACAAGAAGACTGATTCTTCTTACTGACTATGTTTTGAACCATTCCTCTGACACTAGTTATAGATTCCGATGCTTCACTTCAGGTTTACTGTATCCCTCTGACCTTCTTATTGACGATGAAACACAGATATTGAATGGGAATTAAATACAAAAGGCACAATGCCGACTTAAGTACAAGAAGACTGACTCATCCCACTGTCTATGATTTGAACCATTCCTGTGACACTAGTTATAGATTCCGATGCTTCACTCCAGGTTTAGTGTATCCCTTGGACCTTCTTATTGACGATGAAACACAGAAATTGCATCGGAATTAAATACAAAAGGCACAATGCCGACTTAAGTACAAGAATACTGACTCTTTTTACTGACTATGTTTTGAACCATTCCTGTGACACTAGTTATAGTTTCTGATGGTTCACTTCAGGTTTACTGTATTTCTTAGCCCTTCTTATTGACGATGAAACACAGAAATTGCATCGGAATTAAATACAGAATGCACAATGCCGACTTAAGTACACGAAGACTGACTCTTCTCACTGACTATGATTTGAAGCATTCCTGTGACACTAGTTATAGATTCCGATGCTTCACTTCAGATGTACTGTATCCCTCTGACCTTCTTTTGACGATGAAACACAGAAATTGCACCGGAATTAAATACAAAAGGCACAATTGCATCGGAATTAAGTACAAGAAGACTGATTTTTCTTACTGACTAAATTTGAACCATTCCTGTGACACAAGTTATAGATTCCGAAGCTTCACTTCAGGTTTACTGTATCCCTTTGACATTCTTATTGACGATGAAAAACAGAAATTTCATCGGAATTAAATACAAAAGGCACAATGCCAACTTAAGTACAAGAATACTGACTCTTCTTACTGTCTATGTTTTGAACCATCCCTGTGACACTAGTTATGGATTCCGACGCTTCACTCCAGGTTTACTATATCCCTTGGACCTTCTTATTGACGATGAAACACAGAAATTGAATCGGAGCTAAATAGAAAAGGCACAATGCCGATTTAAGTACAAGAAGACTAACTCTTCTAACTGTCTATGCTTTGAACCATTCCTGTGATACTAGTTAAAGATTCCGATGCTTCACTTCAGGCTTACTGCATCCCTCTGACCTTCTTATTGACGATGAAACACAGATGTTGAATCGGAATTAAATACAAAAGGCACAATGCCGACTTAAGTACAAGAAGACTGACACATCCCACTGTCTATGATTTGAACCATTCCTGTGACACTAGTTATAGATTCCGATGCTTAACTCCAGGTTTAGTGTATCCCTTGGACCATCTTATTGACGATGAAACACAGAAATTGCATGGGAAATAAATACAAAAGGCAGAATGATGACTTAAGTACAAGAATACTGACTCTTCTTACTGACTATGCTTTGAACCATTACTGTGACACTAGTTATAGATTCTGATGCTTCACTTCAATTTTACTGTATCCCTTGTACCTTCTTATTGACGATGAAACACAGAAATTGCATCGGAATTAAATCCAAACTGCACAATGCCGACTTAAGTACAAGAAGACTGACTCTTCTTACTGACTATGCTTTGAACCATTCCTATGACACTAGTTATAGATTGCGATGCTTCACTTCAGATTTACTGTATCCCTCTGACCTTCTTATTGACGTTGAAACACAGAAGATGAATCGGAATTAAATACTAAAGGCACAATGTCGAATTAAGTACAAGAAGACTGTCTCTTCTTACTGTCGATGTTTTGAACCATTCCTGTGACACTAGTTATAGATTCCGATGCTTCACTCCAGGTTTACTGTATCCCTTGGACCTTCTTATTGACGATGAAACACAGAAATTGCATCGGAATTAAATAAAAAAGGCACAATGCCGACTTAAGTACATGAAGACTGTCTCTTCTTACTGACTATGTTTTGAACCATTCCTGTGACACTAGTTATAGATTCCGATGCTTCACTCCAGGTTTACTATATCCCTTGGACCTTCTTATTGACGATGATACACAGAAATTGCATCGGAATTAAATACAAAAGGCACAATGCCGACTTATGTACAAGAAGACTGACTCCTCTTACTGACTATGTTTTGATCCATTCCTGTGACACTAGTTATAGACTCTGATGCTTCACTTCATGTTTACTGTATCCTTTGGACCTTCTTATTGAAGATGAAATACAGAAATTGCATCGGAATTAAATACAAAAGGCGTAATGCCGACTTAAGTACAAGAATACTGACTCTTCTTACTGTCTATGTTTTGAACCATCCCTGTGACACTAGTTATAGATTCCGATGCTTCACTCCAGGTTTACTGTATCCCTTGGACCTTCTTTTTGACGATGAAACACAGAAATTGCATCGGAATTAAACACAAACGGCACAATGCCGCCTTTTGTACAAGAAGACTGACACTTCTTACTGACTATGCTTTGATTCATTCCTGTGACACTAGTTATAGATTCCGATGCTTCACTCCAGATTTACTGTATCCCTTGGACCTTCTTATTGACGATGAAATACAGAAATTGCATCGGAATTAAATACAAAAGGCACAATGCCCACTTAAGTACAAGAAGACTGACTCTTCTTACTGACTATGTTTTGAACCATTTCTGTGACACTAGTTATGGATTCCGATGCTTCACTCCCGGTTTACTGTATCCCTTGGACCTCCATATTGACGAAGAAACACAGAAATTGCATCGGAATTAAATACAAAAGGCACAATGCCGACTTAAGTACAAGAATACTGACTCTTCTTACTGCCTATGTTTTGAACCATCCCTGTGACACTAGTTATAGATTCCGATGCTTCACTCCAGGTTTAGTGTATCCCTTGGACCTTCTTATTGACGATGAAACACAGAAATTGCATCGGAGTTAAATAGAAAAGGCACAATGCCGATTTAAGTACAAGAAGACTGACTCTTCCTACTGTCTATGTTTTGAACCATTCCTGTGACACTAGTTATAGATTCCGATGCTTCACTTCAGGTTTACTGCATCCCTCTGACATTCTTATTGACGATGAAACACAGAAATTGCATCGGAATTAAATACAAAAGGCACAATGCCGACTTAAGTGCAAGAAGACTGACTCATCCCACTGTCTATGATTTGAACCATTCCTGTGACACTAGTTATCGAATCCGATGCTTCACATCAGGTTTACTGTATCCCTTGGACCTTCTTATTGACGATGAAACACAGAAATTGCATCGGAATTAAATACAAAGGGCACAAAGCCGAATTAAGTACAAGAATACTGTCTCTTCTTACTGACTATGTTTTGAACCATTCCTGTGACACTAGTTATAGATTCTGATGCTTCACTTCAGGTTTACTGTATCCCTTAGACTATCTTATTGACGATGAAACACAGAAATTGCATCGGAATTAAATACAAAATTCACAATGCCGACTTAAGTACAAGAAGACTGACTCTTCTCACTGACTATGTTTTGAACCATTCCTGTTACACTAGTTATAGATTCCGATGCTTCACTTCAGATTTACTGTATCCCTCTGACCTTCTTATTGACGTTGAAACACAGAAATTGAATCGGAATTATAGACTAAAGGCACAATGCCGAATTAAGTACAAGAAGACTGTCTCTTCTTACTGTCGATGCTTTGAACCAATCCTGTGACACTAGTTATAGATTCCGATGCTTCACTCCAGGTTTACTGTATCCCTTGGACCTTCTTATTGACGATGAAACACAGAAAATTGCATCGGAATTAAATAAAAAGTGCACAATGCCGACTTAAGTACAAGAAGACTGACTCTTCTCACTGACTATGTTTTGAACCATTCCTGTGACACTAGTTATAGATTCCGATGCTTCACTTCAGATTTACTGTATCCCTCTGACCTTCTTGTTGACGTTGAAACACAGAAATTGAATCGGAATTAAAGTCTAAAGGCACAATGCCGAATTAAGTACAAGAAGACTGTCTCTTCTCACTGTCCATGTTTTGAACCATTCCTGTGACACTAGTTATAGATTCCGATGCTTCGCTCCAGGTTTACTGTATCCCTTGGACCTTCTTATTGACGATGAAACACAGAAATTGCATCGGAATTAAATAAAAAAGGCACAATGCCGACTTATGTACAAGAAGACTGACTCTTCTTACTGTCTATGCTTTGAACCATTCCTGTGACACTAGTTATAGATTCCGATGCTTCACTCCAGGTTTACTATATCCCTTGGACCTTCTTATTGACGATGATACACAGAAATTGCGTCGGAATTAAATAAAAAAGGCACAATGCCGACTTAAGTACATGAAGACTGTCTCTTCTTACTGACTATGTTTTGAACCATTCCTGTGACACTAGTTATAGATTCCGATGCTTCACTCCAGGTTTACTATATCCCTTGGACCTTCTTATTGACGATGATACACAGAAATTGCATCGGAATTAAATACAAAAGGCACAATGCAGACTTATGTACAAGAAGACTGACTCCTCTTACTGACTATGTTTTGATCCATTCCTGTGACACTAGTTATAGACTCTGATGCTTCACTTCATGTTTACTGTATCCTTTGGACCTTCTTATTGAAGATGAAATACAGAAATTGCATCGGAATTAAATACAAAAGGCGTAATGCCGACTTAAGTACAAGAATACTGACTCTTCTTACTGTCTATGTTTTGAACCATCCCTGTGACACTAGTTATAGATTCCGATGCTTCACTCCAGGTTTACTGTATCCCTTGCACCTTCTTTTTGACGATGAAACACAGAAATTGCATCGGAATTAAACACAAATGGCACAATGCCGCATTTAGTACAAGAAGACTGACACTTCTTACTGACTATGCTTTGATTCATTCCTGTGACACTAGTTATAGATTCCGATGCTTCACTCCAGGTTTACTGTATCCCTTGGACCTTCTTATTGACGATGAAATACAGAAATTGCATCGGAATTAAATACAAAAGGCACAATGCCCACTTAAGTACAAGAAGACTGACTCTTCTTACTGACTATGTTTTGAACCATTTCTGTGACACTAGTTATAGATTCCGATGCTTCACTCCCGGTGTACTGTATCCCTTGGACCTCCTTATTGACGAAGAAACACAGAAATTGCATCGGAATTAAATACAAAAGGCACAATGCCGACTTAAGTACAAGAATACTGATTCTTCTTACTGTCTATGTTTTGAACCATCCCTGTGACACTAGTTATAGATTCCGATGCTTCACTCCAGGTTTAGTGTATACCTTGGACCTTCTTATTGACGATGAAACACAGAAATTGCATCGGAGTTAAATAGAAAAGGCACAATGCCGATTTAAGTACAAGAAGACTGACTCTTCCTACTGTCTATGTTTTGAACCATTCCTGTGACACTAGTTATAGATTCCGATGCTTCACTTCAGGTTTACTGCATCCCTCTGACATTCTTATTGACGATGAAACACAGAAATTGCATCGGAATTAAATACAAAAGGCACAATGCCGACTTAAGTACAAGAAGACTGACTCATCCCACTGTCTATGATTTGAACCATTCCTGTGACACTAGTTATCGAATCCGATGCTTCACATCAGGTTTACTGTATCCCTTGGACCTTCTTATTGACGATGAAACACAGAAATTGCATCGGAATTAAATACAAAGGGCACAAAGCCGAATTAAGTACAAGAATACTGTCTCTTCTTACTGACTATGTTTTGAACCATTCCTGTGACACTAGTTATAGATTCTGATGCTTCACTTCAGGTTTACTGTATCCCTTATACCATCTTATTGACGATGAAACACAGAAATTGCATCGGAATTAAATACAAAATGCACAATGCCGACTTAAGTACAGAAGAATGACTCTTCTCACTGACTATGTTTTGAACCATTCCTGTTACACTAGTTATAGATTCCGATGCTTCACTTCAGATTTACTGTATCCCTCTGACCTTCTTATTGAAGTTGAAACACAGAAATTGAATCGGAATTAAAGACTAAAGGCACAATGCCGAATTAAGTACAAGAAGACTGTCTCTTCTTACTGTCGATGCTTTGAACCAATCCTGTGACACTAGTTATAGATTCCGATGCTTCACTCCAGGTTTACTGTATCCCTTGGACCTTCTTATTGACGATGAAACACAGAAAATTGCATCGGAATTAAATAAAAAATGCACAATGCCGACTTAAGTACAAGAAGGCTGACTCTTCTCACTGACTATGTTTGAACCATTCCTGTGACACTAGTTATAGATTCCGATGCTTCACTTCAGATTTACTGTATCCCTCTGACCTTCTTATTGACGTTGAAACACAGAAATTGAATCGGAATTAAAGTCTAAAGGCACAATGCCGAATTAAGTACAAGAAGACTGTCTCTTCTTACTGTCCATGTTTTGAACCATTCCTGTGACACTAGTTATAGATTCCGATGCTTCGCTCCAGGTTTACTGTATCCCTTGGACCTTCTTATTGACGATGAAACACAGAAATTGCATCGGAATTAAATAAAAAAGGCACAATGCCGACTTAAGTACAAGAAGACTGACTCTTCTTACTGTCTATGTTTTGAACCATTCCTGTGACACTAGTTATAGATTCCGATGCTTCACTCCAGGTTTACTATATCCCTTGGACCTTCTTATTGACGATGATACACAGAAATTGCATCGGAATTAAATACAAAAGGCACAATGCCGACTTATGTACAAGAAGACTGACTCCTCTTACTGTATATGTTTTGAACCATTCCTGTGACACTAGTTATAGACTCTGATGCTTCACTTCAGTTTACTGTATCCTTTGGACCTTCTTATTGAAGATGAAACACAGAAATTGCATCGGAATTAAATACAAAAGGCAGAATGCCGACTTAAGTACAAGAATACTGACTCTTCTTACTGTCTATGCTTTGAACCATCCCTGTGACACTAGTTATAGATTCCGATGCTTCACTCCAGGTTTACTGTATCCCTTGGACCTTTTTATTGACGATGAAACACAGAAATAGCATCGGAATTAAATTCAAAAGGCACAATGCCGCCTTTAGTACAAGAAGACTGACACTTCTTACTGACTATGATTTGAACCATTCCTGTGACACTAGTTATTGATTCCGATGCTTCAGTCCAGGTTTACTGTATCCCTTGGACCTTCTTATTGACGATGAAATACAGAAATTGCATCGGAATTAAATACAAAAGGCACAATGCCCACTTAAGTACAAGAAGACTGACTCTTCTTACTGACTATGTTTTGAACCATTTCTGTGACACTAGTTATAGATTCCGATGCTTCACTCCCGGTTTACTGTATCCCTTGGACCTCCTTATTGACGAAGAAACACAGAAATTGCATCGGAATTAAATACAGAAGGCACAATGCCGACTTAAGTACAAGAATACTGACTCTTCTTACTGTCTATGTTTTGAACCATCCCTGTGACACTAGTTATAGATTCCGATGCTTCACTCCAGGTTTAGTGTATCCCTTGGACCTTCTTATTGACGATGAAACACAGAAATTGCATCGGAGTTAAATAGAAAAGGCACAATGCCGATTTAAGTACAAGAAGACTGACTCTTCCTACTGTCTATGTTTTGAACCATTCCTGTGACACTAGTTATAGATTCCGATGCTTCACTTCAGGTTTACTGCATCCCTCTGACATTCTTATTGACGATGAAACACAGAAATTGCATCGGAATTAAATACAAAAGGCACAATGCCGACTTAAGTACAAGAAGACTGACTCATCCCACTGTCTATGATTTGAACCATTCCTGTGACACTAGTTATCGAATCCGATGCTTCACATCAGGTTTACTGTATCCCTTGGACCTTCTTATTGACGATGAAACACAGAAATTGCATCGGAATTAAATACAAAGGGCACAAAGCCGAATTAAGTACAAGAATACTGTCTCTTCTTACTGACTATGTTTTGAACCATTCCTGTGACACTAGTTATAGATTCTGATGCTTCACTTCAGGTTTACTGTATCCCTTATACCATCTTATTGACGATGAAACACAGAAATTGCATCGGAATTAAATACAAAATGCACAATGCCGACTTAAGTACAGAAGAATGACTCTTCTCACTGACTATGTTTTGAACCATTCCTGTTACACTAGTAATAGAGTCCGATGTTTCACTTCAGATTTACTGTATCCCTCTGACCTTCTTATTGAAGTTGAAACACAGAAATTGAATCGGAATTAAAGACTAAAGGCACAATGCCGAATTAAGTACAAGAAGACTGTCTCTTCTTACTGTCGATGCTTTGAACCAATCCTGTGACACTAGTTATAGATTCCGATGCTTCACTCCAGGTTTACTGTATCCCTTGGACCTTCTTATTGACGATGAAACACAGAAAATTGCATCGGAATTAAATAAAAAATGCACAATGCCGACTTAAGTACAAGAAGGCTGACTCTTCTCACTGACTATGTTTTGAACCATTCCTGTGACACTAGTTATAGATTCCGATGCTTCACTTCAGATTTACTGTATCCCTCTGACCTTCTTATTGACGTTGAAACACAGAAATTGAATCGGAATTAAAGTCTAAAGGCACAATGCCGAATTAAGTACAAGAAGACTGTCTCTTCTTACTGTCCATGTTTTGAACCATTCCTGTGACACTAGTTATAGATTCCGATGCTTCGCTCCAGGTTTACTGTATCCCTTGGACCTTCTTATTGACGATGAAACACAGAAATTGCATCGGAATTAAATAAAAAAGGCACAATGCCGACTTAAGTACAAGAAGACTGACTCTTCTTACTGTCTATGTTTTGAACCATTCCTGTGACACTAGTTATAGATTCCGATGCTTCACTCCAGGTTTACTATATCCCTTGGACCTTCTTATTGACGATGATACACAGAAATTGCATCGGAATTAAATACAAAAGGCACAATGCCGACTTATGTACAAGAAGACTGACTCCTCTTACTGTATATGTTTTGAACCATTCCTGTGACACTAGTTATAGACTCTGATGCTTCACTTCAGTTTACTGTATCCTTTGGACCTTCTTATTGAAGATGAAACACAGAAATAGCATCGGAATTAAATACAAAAGGCAGAATGCCGACTTAAGTACAAGAATACTGACTCTTCTTACTGTCTATGCTTTGAACCATCCCTGTGACACTGGTTATAGATTCCGATGCTTCACTCCAGGTTTACTGTATCCCTTGGACCTTCTTATTGACGATGAAACACAGAAATAGCATCGGAATTAAATTCAAAAGGCACAATGCCGCCTTTAGTACAAGAAGACTGACACTTCTTACTGACTATGATTTGAACCATTCCTGTGACACTAGTTATTGATTCCGATGCTTCAGTCCAGGTTTACTGTATCCCTTGGACCTTCTTATTGACGATGAAATACAGAAATTGCATCGGAATTAAATTCAAAAGGCACAATGCCCACTTAAGTACAAGAAGACTGACTCTTCTTACTGACTATGTTTTGAACCATTTCTGTGACACTAGTTATAGATTCCGATGCTTCACTCCCGGTTTACTGTATCCCTTGGACCTCCTTATTGACGAAGAAACACAGAAATTGCATCGGAATTAAATACAAAAGGCACAATGCCGACTTAAGTACAAGAATACTGACTCTTCTTACTGTCTATGTTTTGAACCATCCCTGTGACACTAGTTATAGATTCCGATGCTTCACTCCAGGTTTAGTGTATCCCTTGGACCTTCTTATTGACGATGAAACACAGAAATTGCATCGGAGTTAAATAGAAAAGGCACAATGCCGATTTAAGTACAAGAAGACTGACTCTTCCTACTGTCTATGCTTTGAACCATTCCTGTGACACTAGTTATAGATTCCGATGCTTCACTTCAGGTTTACTGCATCCCTCTGACATTCTTATTGACGATGAAACACAGAAATTGCATCGGAATTAAATACAAAAGGCACAATGCCGCCTTAAGTACAAGAAGACTGACTCATCCCACTGTCTATGATTTGAACCATTCCTGTGACACTAGTTATCGAATCCGATGCTTCACATCAGGTTTACTGTATCCCTTGGACCTTCTTATTGACGATGAAACACAGAAATTGCATCGGAATTAAATACAAAGGGCACAAAGCCGAATTAAGTACAAGAATACTGTCTCTTCTTACTGACTATGTTTTGAACCATTCCTGTGACACTAGTTATAGATTCTGATGCTTCACTTCAGGTTTACTGTATCCCTTATACCATCTTATTGACGATGAAACACTGAAATTGCATCGGAATTAAATACAAAATGCACAATGCCGACTTAAGTACAGAAGAATGACTCTTCTCACTGACTATGTTTTGAACCATTCCTGTTACACTAGTTATAGATTCCGATGCTTCACTTCAGATTTACTGTATCCCTCTGACCTTCTTATTGAAGTTGAAACACAGAAATTGAATCGGAATTAAAGACTAAAGGCACAATGCCGAATTAAGTACAAGAAGACTGTCTCTTCTTACTGTCGATGTTTTGAACCAATCCTGTGACACTAGTTATAGATTCCGATGCTTCACTCCAGGTTTACTGTATCCCTTGGACCTTCTTATTGACGATGAAACACAGAAAATTGCATCGGAATTAAATAAAAAATGCACAATGCCGACTTAAGTACAAGAAGGCTGACTCTTCTCACTGACTATGTTTTGAACCATTCCTGTGACACTAGTTATAGATTCCGATGCTTCACTTCAGATTTACTGTATCCCTCTGACCTTCTTATTGACGTTGAAACACAGAAATTGAATCGGAATTAAAGTCTAAAGGCACAATGCCGAATTAAGTACAAGAAGACTGTCTCTTCTTACTGTCCATGTTTTGAACCATTCCTGTGACACTAGTTATAGATTCCGATGCTTCGCTCCAGGTTTACTGTATCCCTTGGACCTTCTTATTGACGATGAAACACAGAAATTGCATCGGAATTAAATAAAAAAGGCACAATGCCGACTTAAGTACAAGAAGACTGACTCTTCTTACTGTCTATGTTTTGAACCATTCCTGTGACACTAGTTATAGATTCCGATGCTTCACTCCAGGTTTACTATATCCCTTGGACCTTCTTATTGACGATGATACACAGAAATTGCATCGGAATTAAATACAAAAGGCACAATGCCGACTTATGTACAAGAAGACTGACTCCTCTTACTGTATATGTTTTGAACCATTCCTGTGACACTAGTTATAGACTCTGATGCTTCACTTCAGTTTACTGTATCCTTTGGACCTTCTTATTGAAGATGAAACACAGAAATTGCATCGGAATTAAATACAAAAGGCAGAATGCCGACTTAAGTACAAGAATACTGACTCTTCTTACTGTCTATGCTTTGAACCATCCCTGTGACACTAGTTATAGATTCCGATGCTTCACTCCAGGTTTACTGTATCCCTTGGACCTTCTTATTGACGATGAAACACAGAAATAGCATCGGAATTAAATTCAAAAGGCACAATGCCGCCTTTAGTACAAGAAGACTGACACCTCTTACTGACTATGATTTGAACCATTCCTGTGACACTAGTTATTGATTCCGATGCTTCAGTCCAGGTTTACTGTATCCCTTGGACCTTCTTATTGACGATGAAATACAGAAATTGCATCGGAATTAAATACAAAAGGCACAATGCCCACTTAAGTACAAGAAGACTGACTCTTCTTACTGACTATGTTTTGAACCATTTCTGTGACACTAGTTATAGATTCCGATGCTTCACTCCCGGTTTACTGTATCCCTTGGACCTCCTTATTGACGAAGAAACACAGAAATTGCATCGGAATTAAATACAAAAGGCACAATGCCGACTTAAGTACAAGAATACTGACTCTTCTTACTGTCTATGTTTTGAACCATCCCTGTGACACTAGTTATAGATTCCGATGCTTCACTCCAGGTTTAGTGTATCCCTTGGACCTTCTTATTGACGATGAAACACAGAAATTGCATCGGAGTTAAATAGAAAAGGCACAATGCCGATTTAAGTACAAGAAGACTGACTCTTCCTACTGTCTATGTTTTGAACCATTCCTGTGACACTAGTTATAGATTCCGATGCTTCACTTCAGGTTTACTGCATCCCTCTGACATTCTTATTGACGATGAAACACAGAAATTGCATCGGAATTAAATACAAAAGGCACAATGCCGATTTAAGTACAAGAAGACTGACTCTTCCTACTGTCTATGTTTTGAACCATTCCTGTGACACTAGTTATAGATTCCGATGCTTCACTTCAGATTTACTGTATCCCTCTGACCTTCTTATTGACGAAGAAACACAGAAATAGAATCGGAATTAAATACTAAAGGCACAATGCCGAATTAAGTACATGAATACTGACTCTTCTTACTGTCTATGTTTTGAACCATCCCTGTGACACTAGTTATAGATTCCGATGCTTCACTCCAGGTTTACTATATCCCTTGGACCTTCTTATTGACGATGAAACACAGAAATTGCATCGGAGTTAAATAGAAAAGGCACAATGCCGATTTAAGTACAAGAAGACTGACTCTTCCTACTGACTATGCTTTGAACCATTCCTGTGACACTAGTTATAGATTCCGATGCTTCACTCCAGGTTTACTATATCCCTTGGACCTCCTCATTGACGAAGAAACACAGAAATTGCATCGGAATTAAATGCAAAAGGCACAATGCCGACTTAACTACAAGAAGACTGACTCTTCTTACTGACTATGTTTTGAACCATTCCTGTGCCACTAGTTGTAGATTCCGGTGCTTCACTTCAGGTTTACTGTATCCCTTGGACCTTCTTATTGACGATGAAATACAATAATTGCAACGGAATTAAATACAAAAGGCATAATGCCCACTTAAGTACAAGAAGACTGACTCTTCTTACTGACTATGTTTTGAACCATTTCTGTGACACTAGTTATAGATTCCGATGTTTCACTCCCGGTTTACTGTATCCCTTGGTCCTTCTTATTGACGATGAAACACAAAAATAGCATCGGAATTAAATACAAAAGGCACAATGCCGACTTAAGTACAAGAATACTGACTCTTCTTACTGTCGATGTTTTGAACCATCCCTGTGTCACTAGTTATAGATTCCGATGCTTCACTCCAGGTTTACTGTATCCCTTGGACCTTATTATTGACGATGAAACACAGAAATTGCATTGGAATTAAATACAAAAGGCACAATTGCATCGGAATTAAGTACAAGAAGACTGATTCTTCTTACTGACTATGTTTTGAACCATTCCTGTGACACTAGTTATAGATTCCGATGCTTCACTTCAGGTTTACTGTATCCCTCTGACCTTCTTATTGACGATGAAACACAGAAATTGCATCGGAACTAAATACAAAAGGTACAATGCCGACTTAAGTACAAGAATACTGACTCTTCTTGCTGTCTATGTTTTGAACCATCCCTGTGACACTAGTTATAGATTCCGATGCTTCACTCCAGGTTTACAATATCCCTTGGATCTTCTTATGACGATGAAACACAGTAATTGCTTCGGAGTTAAATAGGAAAGGCACAACGCCGATTTAAGTACAAGAAGACCGACTCTTCCTACTGTCTATGTTTTGAACCATTCCTGTGATACTAGTTAAAGATTCCGATGCTTCACTTCAGGTTTACTGCATCCCTCTGACCTTCTTAGTGACGATGAAACACAGATATTGAATCGGAATCAAATACAAAAGGCACAATGCCGACTTAAGTACAAGAAGACTGACTCATCCCACTGTCTATGATTTGAACCATTCCTGTGACACTAGTTATAGATTCCCATGCTTCACTCCAGGATTGGTGTATCCCTTGGACCTTCTTATTGACGATGAAACACAGAAATTGCATCGGAATTAAATACAAAAGGCACAATGCCGACTTAAGTACAAGAATACTGACTCTTCTTACTGACTATGCTTTGAACCATTCCTGTGACACTAGTTATGGATTCTGATGCTTCACTTCAGGTTTACTGTATCCCTTGGACCTTCTTATTGAAGATGAAACACAGAAATATCATCGGAATTAAATACAAAAGGCACAATGCCGACATAAGTTCAAGAATACTGACTCTTCTTACTGTCTGTGTTATGAACCATCCCTGTGACACTAGTTACAGATTCCGATGCTTCACTCCAGGTATACTGTATCCCTTGGACCTTCTTATTGACGATGAAACACAGAAATTGCATCGGAATTAAATACAAAAGGCACAATGCCGACTTTAGTACATAAAGACTGACTCTTCTTACAGACTATGTTTTGAACCATTTCTGTGACACTAGTTATGGATTCCGATGCTTACCTCCCGGTTTACTGTATCCCTCGCAACTTCTTATTGACGATGAAATACAAAAATAGCATCGGAATTAAATACAAAAGGCACAATGCCGCCTTAAGTACCAGAAGACTGACTCTTCTTACTGACTATGTTTTGAACCATTCCTGTGACACTAGTTATAGATTCCGATGCTTACTCCAGGTTTACTGTATCCCTTGGACCTCCTTATTGACGAAGAAACACAGAAATTGCATCGGAATTAAATACAAAAGGCACAATACCGACTTAAGTACAAGAAGACTGACTCGTCTTACTGACTATGCTTTGAACCATTCATGTGCCAGTAGTTGTAGATTCTGGTGCTTCACTTCAGGTTTACTGTATCCCTTGGACCTTCTTATTGACGATGAAACTTAGAAATTGCATCGGAGTTAAATACAAAAGGCACAATGCCGACTTAAGTACAAGAATACTGACTCTTCTTACTGTCTATGTTTTGAGCCATCCCTGTGTCACTAGTTATAGATTCCGATGCTTCACACCAGGTTTACTGTATCCCTTGGATCTTCTTATTGACGATGAAACACAGTACTTGCATTGGACTTAAATACAAAATGTACAATGCCGACTTAAGTGCAAGAAGACTGACTCTTCGTACTGACTATGTTTTGAACCATCCCTGTGACACTAGTTATAGATTCCAATGCATAACTTCGGATTTACTGTATCCCTCTGACCTTCTTATTAACGATGAAACACAGAAATTGCATCGGAATTAAATACTAAAGGCACAACGCCGAATTAAGTACTAGAAGACTGACTCTTCTTACTGTCGATGTTTTGAAACATTCCTGTGACAGTAGTTATAGATTCCGATAGTTCACTCCAGGTTAACCCGTATCCCTTGGACCTTCTTATTGACGATGAAACACAGAAATTGCATAGGAATTAAATAGAAAATGCACAATGCCGACTTAAGTACAAGAAGACTGTCTCTTCCTACTGTCTATGCTTTGACCCATTCCTGTGACACTAGTTATAGATTCCGATGCTTCACTTCAGGTTTACTGTATCCCTCTGACCTTCTTATTGACGATAAAACCCAGAAATTGCATCGGAATTAAATACAAAAGGCACAATGACGACTTAAGTATAAGAAGACTGACTCTTCCCACTGTCTATGATTTGAAGCATTCCTGTTACACTGGTTATAGATTCCGAAGCTTCACTTCAGGTTTACTATATCCCTTGGACCTTCTTATAGACGATGAAAAACAGAAATTGCATCGGAATTAAATACAAAAGGCATATTGCCGACTTATGTACAAGAAGACTACTCCTCTTAGTGACTATGTTTTGACCATTCCTGTGACACTAGTTATAGACTCTGATGCTTCACTTCAGGTTTACTGTATCCTTTGGACCTTCTTATTGAAGATGAAACACAGAAATTGCATCGGAATTAAATACAAAGGGCACAATGCCGACTTAAGTGCAAGAGTACTGACTCTTCTTACTGTCTATGTTTTGAACCATCCCTGTGACACTAGTTATAGATTCCGATGCTTCACTCCAGGTTTACTGTGTGTCTTGGACCTTCTTATTGACGATCAAACACAGAAATTGCATCGGAATCAAATACCAAAGGCCCAATGCCGCCTTTAGTACAAGAAGACTGACACTTCTTACTGACTATGCTTTGATTCATTCCTGTGACACTAGTTATAGATTCCGATGCTTCACTCCAGGCTTACTGTATCCCTTGGACCATCTTATTGACGATGAAATACAGAAATTGCATCGGAATTAAATACAAAAGGCACAATGCCCACTTAAGTACAAGAAGACTGACTCTTCTTACTGACTATGTTTTGAACCATTCCTGTGACACTAGTTATAGATTCCGATGCTTCACTCCAGGTTTACTGTATCCCTTGGACCACCTTATTGACGAAGAAACACAGAAATTGCATCGGAATTAAATACAAAAGGAACAATTGCACCGGAATTAAGTACAAGAAGACTGATTCTTCTTACTGACTATGTTTTGAACCATTCCTGTGACACTAGTGATAGATTCCGATGCTTCACTTCAGGTTTACTGTATCCCTCTGACCTTCTTATTGACGATGAAACACAGATATTGAATGGGAATTAAATACAAAAGGCACAATGCCGACTTAAGTACAAGAAGACTGACTCATCCCACTGTCTATGATTTGAACCATTCCTGTGACACTAGTTATAGATTCCGATGCTTCACTCCAGCTTTAGTGTATCCCTTGGACCTTCTTATTGACGATGAAACACAGAAATTGCATCGGAATTAAATACAAAAGGCACAATGCCGACTTAAGTACAAGAATGCTGACTCTTTTTACAGACTATGTTTTGAACCATTCCTGTGACACTAGTTATAGATTCTGATGGTTCACTTCAGGTTTACTGTATTTCTTAGCCCTTCTTATTGACGATGAAACACAGAAATTGCATCGGAATTAAATGCACAATGCCGACTTAAGTACACGAAGACTGACTCTTCTCACTGACTATGTTTTGAAGCATTCCTGTGACACTAGTTATAGATTCCGATGCTTCACTTCAGATGTACTGTATCCCTCTGACCTTCTTTTGACGATGAAACACAGAAATTGCATCGGAATTAAATACAAAAGGCACAATTGCATCGGAATTAAGTACAAGAAGACTGATTCATCTTACTGACTATATTTGAACCATTCCTGTGACACAAGTTATAGATTCCGAAGCTTCACTTCAGGTTTACTGTATCCCTTTGACATTCTTATTGACGATGAAACACAGAAATTGCATCGGAATTAAATACAAAAGGCACAATGCCAACTTAAGTACAAGAATACTGACTCTTCTTACTGTCTATGTTTTGAACCATCCCTGTGACACTAGTTATGGATTCCGACGCTTCACTCCAGGTTTACTATATCCCTTGGACCTTCTTATTGACGATGAAACACAGAAATTGAATCGGAGTTAAATAGAAAAGGCACAATGCCGATTTAAGTACAAGAAGACTAACTCTTCTAACTGTCAATGCTTTGAACCATTCCTGTGATACTAGTTAAAGATTCCAATGCTTCACTTCAGGCTTACTGCATCCCTCTGACTTTCTTATTGACGATGAAACACAGATGTTGAATCGGAATTAAATACAAAAGGCACAATGCCGACTTAAGTACAAGAAGACTGACTCTTCTCACTGACTATGCTTTGAACCATTCCTATGACACTAGTTATAGATTGCGATGCTTCACTTCAGATTTACTGTATCCCTCTGACCTTCTTATTGACGTTGAAACACAGAAGATGAATCGGAATTAAATACTAAAGGCACAATGCCAAATTAAGTATAAGAAGACTGTCTCTTCTTACTGTCGATGTTTTGAACCATTCCTGTGACACTAGTTATAGATTCCGATGCTTCACTCCAGGTTTACTGTATCCCTTGGACCTTCTTATTGACGATGAAACACAGAAATTGCATCGGAATTAAATAAAAAAGGCACAATGCCGACTTAAGTTCATGAAGACTGTCTCTTCTTACTGACTATGTTTTGAACCATTCCTGTGACACTAGTTATAGATTCCGATGCTTCACTCCAGGTTTACTATATCCCTTGGACCTTCTTATTGACGATGATACACAGAAATTGCATCGGAATTAAATACAAAAGGCACAATGCCGACTTATGTACAAGAAGACTGACTCCTCTTACTGACTATGTTTTGATCCATTCCTGTGACACTAGTTATAGACTCTGATGCTTCACTTCATGTTTACTGTATCCTTTGGACCTTCTTATTGAAGATGAAATACAGAAATTGCATCGGAATTAAATACAAAAGGCGTAATGCCGACTTAAGTACAAGAATACTGACTCTTCTTACTGTCTATGTTTTGAACCATCCCTGTGACACTAGTTATAGATTCCGATGCTTCACTCCAGGTTTACTGTATCCCTTGGACCTTCTTATTGACGATGAAACACAGAAATTGCATCGGAATTAAACACAAACGGCACAATGCCGCCTTTAGTACAAGAAGACTGACACTTCTTACTGACTATGCTTTGATTCATTCCTGTGACACTGGTTATAGATTCCGATGCTTCACTCCAGGTTTACTGTATCCCTTGGACCTTCTTATTGACGATGAAATACAGAAATTGCATCGGAATTAAATACAAAAGGCACAATGCCCACTTATGTACAAGAAGACTGACTCTTCTTACTGACTATGTTTTGAACCATTTCTGTGACACTAGTTATAGATTCCGATGCTTCACTCCCGGTTTACTGTATCCCTTGGACCTCCTTATTGACGAAGAAACACAGAAATTGCATCGGAATTAAATACAAAAGGCACAATGCCGACTTAAGTACAAGAAGACTGACTCTTCTTTCTGACTATGATTTGAACCGTTCCGGCGACACTAGTTATAGATTCCGGTGCTTCACTTCAGGTTTACTGTATCCCTTGTACCTTCTTATTGACGATGAAACACAGAAATTGCATCGTAATTAAATACAAAAGGCACAATGCCGACTTAAGTACAAGAAGACTGACTCATCCCACTGTCTATGATTTGAACCATTCCTGTGACACTAGTTATAGATTCCGATGCTTCACTCCAGGTTTAGTGTATCCCTTGGACCTTCTTATTGACGATGAAACACAGAAATTGCATCGGAGTTAAATAGAAAAGGCACAATGCCGATTTAAGTACAAGAAGACTGACTCTTCATACTGTCTATGTTTTGAACCATTCCTGTGACACTAGTTATAGATTCCGATGCTTCACTTCAGGTTTACTGCATCCCTCTGACATTCTTATTGACGATGAAACACAGAAATTGCATCGGAATTAAATACAAAAGGCACAATGCCGACTTAGGTACAAGAAGACTGACTCATCCCACTGTCTATGATTTGAACCATTCCTGTGACACTAGTTATCGAATCCGATGCTTCACATCAGGTTTACTGTATCCCTTGGACCTTCTTATTGACGATGAAACACAGAAATTGCATCGGAATTAAATACAAAGGGCACAAAGCCGAATTAAGTACAAGAATACTGTCTCTTCTTACTGATTATGTTTTGAACCATTCCTGTGATACTAGTTATAGATTCTGATGCTTCACTTCAAGTTTACTGTATCCCTTAGACCATCTTATTGACGATGAAACACAGAAATTGCATCGGAATTAAATACAAAATGCACAATGCCGACTTAAGTACAAGAAGACTGACTCTTCTCACTGACTATGTTTTGAACCATTCCTGTTACACTAGTTATAGATTCCGATGCTTCACTTCAGATTTACTGTATCCATCTGACCTTCTTATTGAAGTTGAAACACAGAAATTGAATCGGAATTAAAGACTAAAGGCACAATGCCGAATTAAGTACAAGAAGACTGTCTCTTCTTACTGTCGATGCTTTGAACCAATCCTGTGACACTAGTTATAGATTCCGATGCTTCACTCCAGGTTTACTGTATCCCTTGGACCTTCTTATTGACGATGAAACACAGAAAATTGCATCGGAATTAAATAAAAAATGCACAATGCCGACTTAAGTACAAGAAGACTGACTCTTCTCACTGACTATGTTTTGAACCATTCCTGTGACACTAGTTATAGATTCCGATTCATCACTTCAGATTTACTGTATCCCTCTGACCTTCTTATTGACGTAGAAACACAGAAATTGAATCGGAATTAAAGTCTAAAGGCACAATGCCGAATTAAGTACAAGAGGACTGTCTCTCCTTACTGTCCATGTTTTGAACCATTCCTGTGACACTAGTTATAGATTCCGATGCTTCGCTCCAGGTTTACTGTATCCCTTGGACCTTCTTATTGACGATGAAACACAGAAATTGCATCGGAATTAAATAAAAAAGGCACAATGCCGACTTAAGTACAAGAAGACTGACTCTTCTTACTGTCTATGTTTTGAACCATTCCTGTGACAATAGTTATAGATTCCGATGCTTCACTCCAGGTTTACTATATCCCTTGGACCTTCTTATTTACGATGATACACAGAAATTGCATCGGAATTAAATACAAAAGGCACAATGCCGACTTATGTACAAGAAGACTGACTCCTCTTACTGTATATGTTTTGAACCATTCCTGTGACACTAGTTATAGACTCTGATGCTTCACTTCAGGTTTACTGTATCCTTTGGACCTTCTTATTGAAGATGAAACACAGAAATTGCATCGGAATTAAATACAAAAGCCACAATGCCGCCTTTAGTACAAGAAGACTGACACTTCTTACTGACTATGATTTGAACCATTCCTGTGACACTAGTTATTGATTCCGATGCTTCAGTCCAGGTTTACTGTATCCCTTAGACCTCCTTATTGACGAAGGAACACAGAAATTGCATCGGAATTAAATTCAAAAGGCACAATGCCGCCTTTAGTACAAGAAGGCTGACACTTCTTACTGACTATGCTTTGATTCATTCCTGTGACACTAGTTATAGGTTCCGATGCTTCACTCCAGGTTTACTGTATCCCTTGGACCTTCTTATTGACGATGAAATACAGAAATTGCATCGGAATTAAATACAAAATGCACAATGCCAACGTAAGTACAAGAAGACTGACTCTTCTCACTGACTATGTTTTGAACCATTCCTGTGACACTAGTTATAGATTCCGATGCTTCACTGCAGATATACTGTATCCCTCTGACCTTCTTATTGACGAAGAAACACAGAAATAGAATCGGAATTAAATACTAAAGGCACAATGCCGAATTAAGTACATGAATACTGACTCTTCTTACTGTCTATGTTTTGAACCATCCCTGTGACACTAGTTATAGATTCCGATGCATCACTCCAGGTTTACTATATCCCTTGGACCTTCTTATTGACGATGAAACACAGAAATTGCATCGGAGTTAAATAGAAAAGGCACAATGCCGATTTAAGTACAAGAAGACTGACTTTTCCTACTGACTATGCTTTGAACCATTCCTGTGACACTAGTTATAGATTCCGATGCTTCACTTCAGGTTTACTGTATCCCTCTGGCCTTCCTATTGACGATGAAACACAGAAATTGCATCGGAATTAAATACAAAAGGCACAATGCCGACCTAAGTACAAGAAGACTGCCTCATCCCATTGTCTATGATTTGAACCATTCCTGTGACACTAGTTATAGATTCCGATGCTTCACTTCAGGTTTACTGCATCCCTCTGACATTCTTATTGACGATGAAACGCAGATATTGCATCGGAATTAAATACAAAAGGCACAATGCCGACTTAAGTACAAGAAGACTGACTCATCCCACTGGCTATGATTTGAACCATTCCTGTGACACTATTTATCGAATCCGATGCTTCACATCAGGTTTGCTGTATCCCTTGGACCTTCTTATTGACGATGAAACACAGAAATTGGATCGGAATTAAATACAAAGGGCACAATGCCGACTTAAGTACAAGATGACTGACTATCCTCCTTGACTATGTTTTGAACCATTCCTGTGTCACTAGTTATAGATTCCGATGCTTCACTTCAGATTTACTGTATCCCTCTGACCTTCTTATTGACGTTGAAACACAGAAATTGAATCGGAATTAAAGACTAAAGGCACAATGCCGAATTAAGTACAAGAAGACTGTCTCTTCTTACTGTCGTTGTTTTGAACCATTCCTGTGACACTAGTTATAGATTCCGATGCTTCACTCCAGGTTTACTGTATACCTTGGACCTTCTTATTGACGATGAAACACAGAAATTGCATCGGAATTAAATAGAAAAGGCCCAATGCCGACTTAAGTACAAGAAGACTGACTCTTCTTACTGTCTATGTTTTGAACCATTCCTGTGACACTAGTTATAGATTCCGATGCTTCACTCCAGGTTTACTATATATCGTGGACCTTTTTATTGACGATGATACACAGAAATTGCTTCGGAATTAAATACAAAAGGCACAATGCCGACTTATGTACAAGAAGACTGACTCCTCTTACTGTATATGTTTTGAACCATTCCTGTGACATTAGTTATAGACTCTGATGCTTCACTTCAGGTTTACTTTATCCTTTGGACCTTCTTATTGAAGATGAAACACAGAAATTGCATCGGAATTAAATACAAAAGGCACAATGCCGACTTAAGTACAAGAATACTGACTCTTCTTACTGTCTATGTTTTGAACCATCCCTGTGACACTAGTTATAGATTCCGATGCTTCACTCCAGGTTTACTGTATCCCTTGGACCTTCTTATTGACGATGAAACACAGAAATTGCATCGGAATTAAATTCAAGAGGCACAATGCCGCCTTTAGTACAAGAAGACTGACACTTCTTACTGACTATGCTTTGATGCATTCCTGTGACACTAGTTATAGATTCCGATGCTTCACTCCAGGTTTACTGTATCCCTTGGACCTTCTTATTGACGATGAAATACAGAAATTGCATCGGAATTAAATACAAAAGGCACAATGCCCACTTAAGTACAAGAAGACTGACTCTTCTTACTGACTATGCTTTGAACCATTTCTGTGACACTAGTTATAGATTCCGATGCTTCACTCCCGGTTTACTGTATCCCTTGGTCCTTCTTATTGACGATGAATCACAAAAATAGCATCGGAATTAAATACAAAAGGCACAATGCAGACTTTAGTACAAGAAGACTGACTCTTCTTACTGACTATGATTTGAACCATTCCTGTGACACTAGTTATTGATTCCGATGCTTCAGTCCAGGCTTACTGTATCCCTTAGACCTCCTTATTGACGAAGAAACACAGAAATTGCATCGGAATTAAATACAAAAGGCACAATGCCGCCTTTAGTACAAGAAAACTGACACTTCTTACTGACTATGCTTTGATTCATTCCTGTGACACTAGTTATAGGTTCCGATGCTTCACACCAGGTTTACTGTATCCCTTGGACCTTCTTATTGACGAAGAAATACAGAAATTGCATCGGAATTAAATACAAAAAGCACAATGCCGACTTAAGTACAAGAATACTGACTCTTCTTACTGACTATGTTTTGAACCATTCCTGTGACACTAGTTATAGATTCTGATGCTTCACTTCAGGTTTACTGTATCCCTTAGACTTTCTTATTGACGATGAAACA
Organism: Schistocerca piceifrons; assembly: GCF_021461385.2. NCBI lineage: Eukaryota > Metazoa > Arthropoda > Insecta > Orthoptera > Acrididae > Schistocerca > Schistocerca piceifrons. The sequence continues at coordinate 751,389 of NW_025727493.1, forward strand.
CAGAAATTACATCGGAATTAAATACAAAATGCACAATGCCGACTTAAGTACAAGAAGACTGACTCATCCCATTGTCTATGATTTGAACCATTCCTGTGACACTAGTTATAGATTTCGATGCTTCACTCCAGGTTTACTATATCCCTTGGACCTTCTTATTGACGATGAAACACAGAAATTGCATCGGAGTTAAATAGAAAAGCACAATGCCGATTTAAGTACAAGATGACTGACTCTTCCTACTGACTATGCTTTGAACCATTCCTGTGACACTAGTTATAGATTCCGATGCTTCACTTCAGGTTTACTGTATCCCTCTGGCCTTCTTATTGACGATGAAACACAGAAATTGCATCGGAATTAAATACAAAAGGCACAATGCCGACTTAAGTACAAGAAGACTGACTCATCCCATTGTCTATGATTTGAACCATTCCTGTGACACTAGTTATAGATTCCGATGCTTCACTCCAGGTTTAGTGTATCCCTTGGACCTTCTTATTGACGATGAAACACAGAAATTGCATCGGAATTAAATACAAAAAGCACAATGCCGACTTAAGTACAAGATAACTGACTCTTCTTACTGACTATGTTTGGAACCATTCCTGTGACACTAGTTATAGATTCTGATGCTTCACTTCAGGTTTACTGTATCCCTTAGACTTTCTTATTGACGATGAAACACAGAAATTGCATCGGAATTAAATACAAAATGCACAATGCCGACGTAAGTACAAGAAGACTGACTCTTCTCACTGACTATGTTTTGAACCATTCCTGTGACACTAGTTATAGATTCCGATGCTTCACTTCAGATGTACTGTATCCCTCTGACCTTTTTATTGACGAAGAAACACAGAAATAGAATCGGAATTAAATACTAAAGGCACAATGCCGAATTAAGTACAAGAATACTGACTCTTCTTACTGTCTATACTTTGAACCATTCCTGTGACACTAGTTATAGATTCCGATGCTTCACTTCAGGTTTACTGTATCCCTCTGGCCTTCCTATTGACGATGAAACACAGAAATTGCATCGGAATTAAATACAAAACTCACAATGCCGACTTAAGTACAAGAAGACTGCCTCATCCCATTGTCAATGATTTGAACCATTCCTGTGACACTAGTTATAGATTCCGATGCTTCACTCCAGGTTTAGTGTATCCCTTGGACCTTCTTATTGACGATGAAACACAGAAATTGCATCGGAGTTAAATAGAAAAGGCACAATGCCGATTTAAGTACAAGAAGACTGACTCATCCCACTGGCTATGATTTGAACCATTCCTGTGACACTATTTATCGAATCCGATGCTTCACATCTGGTTTACTGTATCCCTTGGACTTTCTTATTGACGATGAAAAACAGAAATTGCATCGGAATTAAATACAAAGGGCACAAAGCCGACTTAAGTACTAGAATACTGTCTCATCTTACTGACTATGTTTTGAACCATTCCTGTGACACTAGTTATTGATTCTGATGCTTCGCTTTAGGTTTACTGTATCCCTTAGACCATCCTATTGACGGTGAAACACAGAAATTGCATCGGAATTAAATACAAAATGCACAATGCCGACTTAAGTACAAGAAGACTGACTCTTCTCACTGACTATGTTTTGAACCATTCCTGTGTCACTAGTTATAGATTCCGATGCTTCACTTCAGATTTACTGTATCCCTCTGACCTTCTTATTGACGTTGAAACACAGAAATTGAATCGGAATTAAAGACTAAAGGCACAATGCCGAATTAAGTACAAGAAGACTGTCTCTTCTTACTGTCGATGTTTTGATCCATTCCTGTGACACTAGTTATAGATTCCGATGCTTCACTCCAGGTTTACTGTATACCTTGGACCTTCTTATTGACGATGAAACACACAAATTGCATCGGAATTAAGTAAAAAAGGCACAATGCGACTTAAGTACAAGAAGACTGACTCTTCTTACTGTCTATGTTTTGAACCATTCCTGTGACACTAGTTATAGATTCCGATGCTTCACTCCAGGTTTACTATATATCTTGGACCCTTTTATTGACGATGATGCACAGAAATTGCATCGGAATTAAATACAAAAGGCACAATGCCGACTTATGTACAAGAAGACTGACTCCTCTTACTGTATATGTTTTGAACCATTCCTGTGACATTAGTTATAGACTCTGATGCATCACTTCAGGTTTACTGTATCCTTTGGACCTTCTTATTGAAGATGAAACACAGAAATTGCATCGGAATTAAATACAAAAGTCACAATGCCGACTTAAGTACAAGAATACTGACTCTTCTTACTGTCTATGTTTTGAACCATCCCTGTGACACTAGTTATAGATTCCGATGCTTCACTCCAGGTTTACTGTATCCCTTGGACCTTCTTATTGACGATGAAACACAGAAATTGCATCGGAATTAAATTCAAAAGGCACAATGCCGCCTTTAGTACAAGAAGACTGACACTTCTTACTGACTATGCTTTGATTCATTCCTGTGACACTAGTTATAGATTCCGATGCTTCACTCCAGGTTTACTGTATCCCTTGGACCTTCTTATTGACGATGAAATACAGAAATTGCATCGGAATTAAATACAAAAGGCACAATGCCCACTTAAGTACAAGAAGACTGACTCTTCTTACTGACTATGTTTTGAACCATTCCTGTGACACTAGTTATAGATTCTGATGCTTCACTTCAGGTTTACTGTATCCCTTAGACTTTCATATTGACGATGAAACACAGAAATTGCATCGGAATTAAATACAAAATGCACAATGCCGACTTAAGTACAAGAAGACTGACTCTTCTCACTGACTATGGTTTGAACCATTCCTGTGACACTAGTTATAGATTCCGATGCTTCACTTCAGATTTACTGTATCCCTCTGACCTTCTTATTGACGAAGAAACACAGAAATAGAATCGGAATTAAATACTAAAAGCACAATGCCGAATTAAGTACAAGAATACTGACTCTTCTTACTGTCTATGTTTTGAATAATCCCTGTGACACTAGTTATATATGCGTTTGGGCGCTGATGACCACGCTGTTTAGCGCCCGAAAACTTCAACCCACACACACACACACACACTAGTTATAGATTCCGATGCTTCACTCTAGGTTTACTATATCCCTTGGACCTTCTTATTGACGATGAAACACAGAAATTGCATCGGAGTTAAATAGAAAAGGCACAATGCCGATTTAAGTACAAGAAGACTGACTCTTCCTACTGACTATGATTTGAACCATTCCTGTGACACTAGTTATAGATTCTGATGCTTCGCTTCAGGTTTACTGTATCCCTTAGACCATCTTATTGACGGTGAAACACAGAAATTGCATCGGAATTAAATACAAAATGCACAATGCCGACTTAAGTACAAGAAGACTGACTCTTCTCACTGACTATGTTTTGAACAATTCCTGTGTCACTAGTTATAGATTCCGATGCTTCACTTCAGATTTACTGTATCCCTCTGACCTTCTTATTGACGTTGAAACACAGAAATTGAATCGGAATTAAAGACTAAAGGCACAATGCCGAATTAAGTACAAGAAGACTGTCTCTTCTTACTGTCGATCTTTTGAACCATTCCTGTGACACTAGTTATACATTCCGATGCTTCACTCCAGGTTTACTGTATCCCTTGGACCTTCTTATTGACGATGAAACACAGAAATTGCATCGGAATTAAATAAAAAAGGCACAATGCCAACTTAAGTACAAGAAGACTGACTCTTCTTACTGTCTATGTTTTGAACCATTCCTGTGACACTAGTTATAGATTCCGATGCTTCACTCCAGGTTTACTATATCCCTTGGACCTTCTTATTGACAATGATACACAGAAATTGCATCGGAATTAAATACTAAAGGCACAATGCCGACTTATGTACAAGAAGACTGACTCCTCTTACTGACTATGCTTTGAACCATTCCTGTGACACTAGTTATAGACTCTGATGCTTCACTTCAGGTTTACTGTATCCTTTGGACCTTCTTATTGAAGATGAAACACAGAAATTGCATCGGAATTAAATACAAAAGGCACAATGCCGACTTAAGTACGAGAATACTGACTCTTCTTACTGACAATGTTTTGAACCATCCCTGTGACACTAGTTATAGATTCCGATGCTTCACTCCAGGTTTACTGTATCCCTTAAACCTTCTTATTGACGATGAAACACAGAAATTGCATCGGAATTAAATACAAAAGGCACAATGCCGCCTTTAGTACAAGAAGACTGACACTTCTTACTGACTATGATTTGATTCATTCCTGTGACACTAGTTATAGGTTCCGATGCTTCCCTCCAGGTTTACTGCATCCCTTGGACCTTCTTATTGACGATGAAATACAGAAATTGCATCGGAATTAAATACAAAAGGCACAATACCCACTTAAGTACAACAAGACTGACTCTTCTTACTTACTATGTATTGAACCATTTCTGTGACACTAGTTATCGATTCCGATGCTTCACTCCCGGTTTACTGTGTCCCTTGGTCCTTCTTATTGACGATGAAACACAAAAATAGCATCGGAATTAAATACAAAAGGCACAATGCCGACATAAGTCAAGAAGACTGACTCTTCTACCTGACTATGATTTGAACCATTCCTGTGACACTAGTTATTGATTCCGATGCTTCACTCCAGGTTTACTGTATCCCTTAGACCTCCTTATTGACGAAGAAACACAGAAATTGCATCGGAATTAAATACAAAAGGCACCATGCCGACTTAAGTACAAGAAGACTGACTCTTCTTTCTGACTATGTTTTGAACCGTTCCTGCGACACTAGTTATAGATTCCGGTGCTTCACTTTGGATTTACTGTATCCCTTGTACCTTCTTATTGACGATGAAACACAGAAATTGCATCGTAATTAAATACAAAAGGCACCTTGCCGACTTAAGTACAAGAATACTGACTCTTCTTACTGTCGATGATTTGAACCATCCCTGTGTCACTAGTTATAGATTCCGATGCTTCACTCCAGGTTCACTGTATCCCTTGGACCTTCTTATTGACGATGAAACACAGAAATTGCATCGGAATTAAATACAAAAGGCACAATTGCATCGGAATTAAGTACAAGAAGACTGATTCTTCTTACTGACTATGCTTTGAACTATTCCTGTGACAGCCTTTGTAGATTCCGATGCTTCACTTCAGGTTTACTGTATCCTTTGGACCTTCTTATTGAAGATGAAACACAGAAATTGCATCGGTATTAAATACAAAAGGCACAATGCCGACTTAAGTACAAGAAGACTGACTCATCCCACTGTCTATAATTTGAACCATTCCTGTGACACTAGTTATAGATTCCGATGCTTCACTCCAGGTTTAGTGCATCCCTTGGGCCTTCTTATTGACGATGAAACACAGAAATTGCATCGGAATTAAATACAAGAAGCACAATGCCGACTTAAGTACAAGAATACTGACTCTTCTTACTGACTATGTTTTGAACCATTCCTGTGACACTAGTTATAGATTCCGATGCTTCACTTCAGATTTACTGTATCCCTCTGACCTTCTTATTGACGATGAAACACAGAAATAGAATCGGAATTAAATACTAAAGGCACAATGCCGAATTAAGTACAAGAATACAGACTCTTCTTACTGTCTATGTTTTGAACCATCCCTGTGATTCTAGTTATAGATTCCGATGCTTCACTCCAGGTTTACTATATCCCTTGGACCTTCTTATTGACGATGAAACACAGAAATTGCATCGGAATTAAATACAAAAGGCACAATGCCGACTTAAGTACAAGAAGACTGACTCTTCCCACTGTCTATGCTTTGAACCATTCCTGTTACACTAGTTATAGATTCCGATGCTTCACTTCAGGTTTACTGTATACCTTAAACCTTCTTATTGACGATGAAACACAGAAATTGCATCGGAATTAAGTACAAAAGGCACAATGCCGACTTTAGTACAAGAAGACTGACTCTTCTTGCTGACTATGTTTTGAACCATTCCCGTGACACTAGTTATAGATTCCGATGCTAGACTTCAGATTTACTGTATCCCTCTTACCTTCTTATTGACGATGAAACACAGAAATTGCATCGCAATTAAATACAAAAGGCACAATGCCGACTTAAGTACAAGAAGACTGACTCTTCCCACTGTCTATGCTTTGAACCATTCCTCTTACACTAGTTATAGATTCCGATGCTTCACTTCAGGTTTACTGTATACCTTAAACCTTCTTATTGACGATGAAACACAGAAATTGCATCGGAATTAAGTACAAAAGGCACAATGCCGACTTTAGTACAAGAAGACTGACTCTTGTTATTGACTATGTTTTGAACCATTCTTGTGACACTAGTCATAGATTCCGATGCTTCACTCCCGGTTTACTGTATCCCTTGGATCTTCTTTTTGACGATGAAACACAGAAATTATATCGGAGTTAAATAGAAAAGGCACAATGCCGATTTAAGTACAAGAAGACGGACTCATCCCACTGGCTATGATTTGAACCATTCCTGTGACACTAGTTATCGAATCCGATGCTTCACAGCAGGTTTACTGTATCCCTTGGACCTTCTTATTGACGATGAAACACAGAAATTGCATCGGAATTAAATACAAAGGGCACAAAGCCGACTTAAGTACAAGAATACTGTCTCTTCTTACTGACTATGTTTTGAACCATTCCTGTGACACTAGTTATAGATTCTGATGCTTCACTTCAGGTTTACTGTATCCCTTAGACCATCTTATTGACGGTGAAACACAGAAATTGCATCGGAATTAAATACAAAATGCACAATGCCGACTTAAGTACAAGAAGACTGACTCTTCTCACTGACTATGTTTTGAACCATTCCTGTGTCACTAGTTATAGATTCCGATGCTTCACTTCAGATTTACTGTATCCCTCTGACCTTCTTATTGACGTTGAAACACAGAAATTGAATCGGAATTAAAGACTAAAGGCACAATGCCGAATTAAGTACAAGAAGACTGTCTCTTCTTACTGTCGAGGTTTTGAACCATTCCTGTGACACTAGTTATTCATTCCGATGCTTCACTCCAGGTTTACTGTATCCCTTGGACCTTCTTATTGACGATGAAACACAGAAATTGCATCGGAATTAAATAAAAAAGGCACAATGCCGACTTAAGTACAAGAAGACTGACTCTTCTTACTGTCTATGTTATGAACCATTCCTGTGACACTAGTTATAGATTCCGATGCTTCACTCCAGGTTTACTATATCCCTTGGACCTTCTTATTGACGATGATACACAGAAATTGCATCGGAATTAAATACAAAAGGCACAATGCCGACTTATGTACAAGAAGACTGACTCCTCTTACTGACTATGTTTTGAACCATTCCTGTGACACTAGTTATAGACTCTGATGCTTCACTTCAGGTTTACTGTATCCTTTCGACCTTCTTATTGAAGATGAAACACAGAAATTGCATCGGAATTAAATACAAAAGGCACAATGCCGACTTAAGTACGAGAATACTGACTCTTCTTACTGTCAATGTTTTGAACCATCCCTGTGACACTAGTTATAGATTCCGATGCTTCACTCCAGGTTTACTGTATCCCTTGGACCTTCTTATTGACGATGAAACACAGAAATTGCACCGGAATTAAATACAAAAGGCACAATGCCGCCTTTAGTACAAGAAGACTGACACTTCTTACTGACTATGATTTGATTCATTCCTGTGGCACTAGTTATAGGTTCCGATGCTTCACTCCAGGTTTACTGCATCCCTTAGACCTTCTTATTGACGATGAAATACAGAAATTGCATCGGAATTAAATACAAAAGGCACAATACCCACTTAAGTACAACAAGACTGACTCTTCTTACTGACTATGTATTGAACCATTTCTGTGACACTAGTTATCGATTCTGATGCTTCACTCCCGGTTTACTGTGTCCCTTGGTCCTTCTTATTGACGATGAAATACAAAAATAGCATCGGAATTAAATACAAAAGGCACAATGCCGACTTAAGTCAAGAAGACTGACTCTTCTACCTGACTATGATTTGAACCATTCCTGTGACACTAGTTATTGATTCCGATGCTTCACTCCAGGTTTACTGTATCCCTTAGACCTCCTTATTGACGAAGAAACACAGAAATTGCATCGTAATTAAATACAAAAGGCACCTTGCCGACTTAAGTACAAGAATACTGACTCTTCTTACTGTCGATGATTTGAACCATCCCTGTGTCACTAGTTATAGATTCCGATGCTTCACTCCAGGTTCACTGTATCCCTTGGACCTTCGTATTGACGATGAAACACAAAAATTGCATCGGAATTAAATACAAAAGGCACAATTGCATCGGAATTAAGTACAAGAAGACTGATTCTTCTTACTGACTATGTTTTGAACCATTCCTGTGACAGCCTTTGTAGATTCCGATGCTTCACTTCAGGTTTACTGTATCCCTCTGACCTTCTTATTGACGATGAAACACAGAAATTGCATCGGAATTAAATACAAAAGGCACAATGCCGACTTAAGTACAAGAAGACTGACTCATCCCACTGTCTATAATTTCAACCATTCCTGTGACACTAGTTATAGTTTCCGATGCTTCACTCCAGGTTTAGTGTATCCCTTGGGCCTTCTTATTGACGATGAAACACAGAAATTGCATCGGAATTAAATACAAGAAGCACAATGCCGACTTAAGTACAAGAATACTGACTCTTCTTACTGACTATGTTTTGAACCATTCCTGTGACACTAGTTATAGATTCTGATGCTTCACTTCAGGTATACTGTATCCCCTAGACCGTCTTATTGACGATGAAACTCAGAAATTGCATCGGAATTAAATACAAAATGAACAATGCCGACTTAAGTACAAGAAGACTGACTCTTTCACTGACTATGTTTTGAACCATTCCTGTGACACTAGCTATAGATTCCGATGCTTCACTTCAGATTTACTGTATCCCTCTGACCTTCTTATTGACGATGAAACACAGTAATAGAATCGGAATTAAATACTAAAGGCACAATGCCGAATTACGTACAAGAATACAGACTCTTCTTACTGTCTATGTTTTGAACCATCCCTGTGACACTAGTTATAGATTCCGATGCTTCACTCCAGGTTTACTACATCCCTTGGACCTTCTTATTGACGATGAAACACAGAAATTGCATCGGAGTTAAATAGAAAAGGCACAATGCCGATTTAAGTACAAGAAGACTGACTCTTCCTACTGTCTATGTTTTGAACCATTCCTGTGACACTAGTTATAGATTCCGATGCTAGACTTCAGATTTACTGTATCCCTCTTACCTTCTTATTGACGATGAAACACAGAAATTGCATCGGAATTAAATACAAAAGGCACAATGCCGACTTTAGTACAAGAAGATTGACTCTTCTTGCTGACTATGTTTTGATCCATTCCTGTGACACTAGTTATAGATTCCGATGCTAGACTTTAGATTTACTGTATCCCTCTTACCTTCTTATTGACGATGAAACACAGAAATTGCATCGCAATTAAATACAAAAGGCACAATGCCGACTTATGTACAAGAAGACTGACTCTTCCCGCTGTCTATGCTTTGAACCATTCCTCTTACACTAGTTATAGATTCCGATGCTTCACTTCAGGTTTACTGTATACCTTAAACCTTCTTATTGACGATGAAACATAGAAATTGCATCGGAATTAAGTACAAAAGGCACAATGCCGACTTTAGTACAAGAAGACTGACTCTTCTTATTGACTATGTTTTGAACCATTCTTGTGACACTAGTCATAGATTCCGATGCTTCACTCCAGGTTTACTGTATCCCTTGGATCTTCTTTTTGACGATGAAACACAGAAATTGCATCGGAATTAAATACAAAAGGCACAATGCCGACTTTAGTACAAGAAGACTGACTCTTCTTACTGACTATGTTTTGATTCATTCCTGTGACACTAGTTATAGATTCCAATGCTTCACTCCAGGTTTTCTGTATCCCTTGGACCTTCTTATTGACGATGAAACACAGAAATTGCATGGGCATTAAATACAAAAGGCACAAAGCCGACTTAAGTACAAGAAGACTGACTCTTGTTACTGACTATGTTTTGAACCATTTCTGTGACACTAGTTATAGATTCCGATGCTTCACTCCCGGTTTACTGTATCCCTTGGACCTTTTTATTTACGATGAAACACAGAAATTGCATCGGAATTAAATACAAAATGCACAATGCCGACTTAAGTCCAAGAAGACTGACTCATCCCACTGTCAGTGATTTTAACCATTCCTGTGACACTAGTTATTGATTCCGATGCTTCACTTCAGGTTTACTGTATCCCTTGGACCTTCTTATTGACGATGAAACACAGAAATTGCATCGGAATTAAATACAAAGGGCACAAAGCCGACTTCAGTACAAGAATACTGTCTCTTCTTACTTACTATGTTTTGAACCATTCCTGTGACACTACTTATAGATTCCGATGCTTCACTCCCGGTTTACTGTATCCCTTGGACCTTCTTAGTGACGATGAAACACAGAAATTGCATCGGAATTAAATAAAAAAGGCACAATGCCGACTTAAGTACAAGAAGACTGACTCTTCTTACTGTCTATAATTTGAACCATTCCTGTGACACTAGTTATAGATTCCGATGCTTCACTCCAGGTTTAGTGTATCCCTTGGGCCTTCTTATTGACGATGAAACACAGAAATTGCATCGGAATTAAATACAAGAAGCACAATGCCGACTTAAGTACAAGAATACTGACTCTTCTTACTGACTATGTTTTGAACCATTCCTGTGACACTAGTTATAGATTCTGATGCTTCACTTCAGGTATACTGTATCCCCTAGACCGTCTTATTGACGATGAAACTCAGAAATTGCATCGGAATTAAATACAAAATGCACAATGCCGACTTAAGTACAAGAAGACTGACTCTTCTCACTGACTATGTTTTGAACCATTCCTGTGACACTAGCTATAGATTCCGATGCTTCACTTCAGATTTACTGTATCCCTCTGACCTTCTTATTGACGATGAAACACAGTAATAGAATCGGAATTAAATACTAAAGGCACAATGCCGAATTAAGTACAAGAATACAGACTCTTCTTACTGTCTATGTTTTGAACCATCCCTGTGACACTAGTTATAGATTCCGATGCTTCACTCCAGGTTTACTACATCCCTTGGACCTTCTTATTGACGATGAAACACAGAAATTGCATCGGAGTTAAATAGAAAAGGCACAATGCCGATTTAAGTACAAGAAGACTGACTCTTCCTACTGTGTATGTTTTGAACCATTCCTGTGACACTAGTTATAGATTCCGATGCTAGACTTCAGATTTACTGTATCCCTCTTACCTTCTTATTGACGATGAAACACAGAAATTGCATCGGAATTAAATACAAAAGGCACAATGCCGACTTTAGTACAAGAAGAATGACTCTTCTTGCTGACTATGTTTTGATCCATTCCTGTGACACTAGTTATAGATTCCGATGCTAGACTTTAGATTTACTGTATCCCTCTTACCTTCTTATTGACGATGAAACACAGAAATTGCATCGCAATTAAATACAAAAGGCACAATGCCGACTTATGTACAAGAAGACTGACTCTTCCCGCTGTCTATGCTTTGAACCATTCCTCTTACACTAGTTATAGATTCCGATGCTTCACTTCAGGTTTACTGTATACCTTAAACCTTCTTATTGACGATGAAACATAGAAATTGCATCGGAATTAAGTACAAAAGGCACAATGCCGACTTTAGTACAAGAAGACTGACTCTTCTTATTGACTATGTTTTGAACCATTCTTGTGACACTAGTCATAGATTCCGATGCTTCACTCCAGGTTTACTGTATCCCTTGGATCTTCTTTTTGACGATGAAACACAGAAATTGCATCGGAATTAAATACAAAAGGCACAATGCCGACTTTAGTACAAGAAGACTGACTCTTCTTACTGACTATGTTTTGATTCATTCCTGTGACACTAGTTATAGATTCCAATGCTTCACTCCAGGTTTTCTGTATCCCTTGGACCTTCTTATTGACGATGAAACACAGAAATTGCATGGGCATTAAATACAAAAGGCACAAAGCCGACTTAAGTACAAGAAGACTGACTCTTATTACTGACTATGTTTTGAACCATTTCTGTGACACTAGTTATAGATTCCGATGCTTCACTCCCGGTTTACTGTATCCCTTGGACCTTCTTATTTACGATGAAACACAGAAATTGCATCGGAATTAAATACAAAATGCACAATGCCGACTTAAGTCCAAGAAGACTGACTCATCCCACTGTCAGTGATTTTAACCATTCCTGTGACACTAGTTATTGATTCCGATGCTTCACTTCAGGTTTACTGTATCCCTTGGACCTTCTTATTGACGATGAAACACAGAAATTGCATCGGAATTAAATACAAAGGGCACAAAGCCGACTTCAGTACAAGAATACTGTCTCTTCTTACTTACTATGTTTTGAACCATTCCTGTGACACTACTTATAGATTCCGATGCTTCACTCCCGGTTTACTGTATCCCTTGGACCTTCTTAGTGACGATGAAACACAGAAATTGCATCGGAATTAAATAAAAAAGGTACAATGCCGACTTAAGTACAAGAAGACTGACTCTTCTTACTGTCTATGTTTTGAACCATTCCTGTGACACTAGTTATAGATTCCGATTCTTCACTTCAGGTTTACTATATCCCTTGGACCTTCTTATTGACGACGATACACAGCAATTGCATCGGAGTTAAATAGAGAAGGCACAATGCCGACTTAGTTACAAGAAGACTGACTCTTCTTACTGACTATGTTTTGAACCATTCCTGTGACACTAGTTATAGATTCCGATGCTTCACTTCAGGTTTACTGTATCCCTTGGACCTTGTTCTTGACGATGAAACACAGAAATTGCATCGGAATTAAATACAAAAAGCACAATGCCGACTTATGTACAAGAGGACTGACTCTTCTTATTGACTATGTTTTGAACCATTTCTGTGACACTAGTTATAGACTCTGATGCTTCACTTCAGGTTTACTGTATCCCTTGGACCTTCTTATTGAAGATGAAACTCAGAAATATGCATCGGAATTAAATACAAAATGCACATTGCCGACTTAATTACAAGAATACTGACTCTTCTTACTGTCTATGTTTTGAACCATCCCTGTGACACTAGTTATAGATTCCGATGCTTCACTCCAGGTTTACTATATCCCTTGGACCTTCTTATTGACGATGAAACACAGAAATTGCATCGGAGTTAAATAGAAAAGGCACAATGCCGATTTAAGTACAAGAAGACTGACTCTTCCTACTGTCTATGCTTTGAACCATTCCTGTGACACTAGTTATAGATTCCGATGCTTCACTTCAGATTTACTGTATCCCTCTGACCTTCTTATTGACGTTGAAACACAGAAATTGAATCGGAATTAAAGACTAAAGGCACAATGCCGAATTAAGTACAAGAAGACTGTCTCTTCTTACTGTCGATGTTTTGATCCATTCCTGTGACACTAGTTATAGATTCCGATGCTTCACTCCAGGTTTACTGTATACCTTGGACCTTCTTATTGACGATGAAACACACAAATTGCATCGGAATTAAGTAAAAAAGGCACAATGCCGACTTAAGTACAAGAAGACTGACTCTTCTTACTGTCTATGTTTTGAACCATTCCTGTGACACTAGTTATAGATTCCGATGCTTCACTCCAGGTTTACTATATATCTTGGACCCTTTTATTGACGATGATGCACAGAAATTGCATCGGAATTAAATACAAAAGGCACAATGCCGACTTATGTACAAGAAGACTGACTCCTCTTACTGTATATGTTTTGAACCATTCCTGTGACATTAGTTATAGACTCTGATGCATCACTTCAGGTTTACTGTATCCTTTGGACCTTCTTATTGAAGATGAAACACAGAAATTGCATCGGAATTAAATACAAAAGTCACAATGCCGACTTAAGTACAAGAATACTGACTCTTCTTACTGTCTATGTTTTGAACCATCCCTGTGACACTAGTTATAGATTCCGATGCTTCACTCCAGGTTTACTGTATCCCTTGGACCTTCTTATTGACGATGAAACACAGAAATTGCATCGGAATTAAATTCAAAAGGCACAATGCCGCCTTTAGTACAAGAAGACTGACACTTCTTACTGACTATGCTTTGATTCATTCCTGTGACACTAGTTATAGATTCCGATGCTTCACTCCAGGTTTACTGTATCCCTTGGACCTTCTTATTGACGATGAAATACAGAAATTGCATCGGAATTAAATACAAAAGGCACAATGCCCACTTAAGTACAAGAAGACTGACTCTTCTTACTGACTATGTTTTGAACCATTCCTGTGACACTAGTTATAGATTCTGATGCTTCACTTCAGGTTTACTGTATCCCTTAGACTTTCATATTGACGATGAAACACAGAAATTGCATCGGAATTAAATACAAAATGCACAATGCCGACTTAAGTACAAGAAGACTGACTCTTCTCACTGACTATGGTTTGAACCATTCCTGTGACACTAGTTATAGATTCCGATGCTTCACTTCAGATTTACTGTATCCCTCTGACCTTCTTATTGACGAAGAAACACAGAAATAGAATCGGAATTAAATACTAAAAGCACAATGCCGAATTAAGTACAAGAATACTGACTCTTCTTACTGTCTATGTTTTGAATAATCCCTGTGACACTAGTTATATATGCGTTTGGGCGCTGATGACCACGCTGTTTAGCGCCCGAAAACTTCAACCCACACACACACACACACACTAGTTATAGATTCCGATGCTTCACTCTAGGTTTACTATATCCCTTGGACCTTCTTATTGACGATGAAACACAGAAATTGCATCGGAGTTAAATAGAAAAGGCACAATGCCGATTTAAGTACAAGAAGACTGACTCTTCCTACTGACTATGATTTGAACCATTCCTGTGACACTAGTTATAGATTCTGATGCTTCGCTTCAGGTTTACTGTATCCCTTAGACCATCTTATTGACGGTGAAACACAGAAATTGCATCGGAATTAAATACAAAATGCACAATGCCGACTTAAGTACAAGAAGACTGACTCTTCTCACTGACTATGTTTTGAACAATTCCTGTGTCACTAGTTATAGATTCCGATGCTTCACTTCAGATTTACTGTATCCCTCTGACCTTCTTATTGACGTTGAAACACAGAAATTGAATCGGAATTAAAGACTAAAGGGCACAATGCCGAATTAAGTACAAGAAGACTGTCTCTTCTTACTGTCGATCTTTTGAACCATTCCTGTGACACTAGTTATACATTCCGATGCTTCACTCCAGGTTTACTGTATCCCTTGGACCTTCTTATTGACGATGAAACACAGAAATTGCATCGGAATTAAATAAAAAAGGCACAATGCCAACTTAAGTACAAGAAGACTGACTCTTCTTACTGTCTATGTTTTGAACCATTCCTGTGACACTAGTTATAGATTCCGATGCTTCACTCCAGGTTTACTATATCCCTTGGACCTTCTTATTGACAATGATACACAGAAATTGCATCGGAATTAAATACTAAAGGCACAATGCCGACTTATGTACAAGAAGACTGACTCCTCTTACTGACTATGCTTTGAACCATTCCTGTGACACTAGTTATAGACTCTGATGCTTCACTTCAGGTTTACTGTATCCTTTGGACCTTCTTATTGAAGATGAAACACAGAAATTGCATCGGAATTAAATACAAAAGGCACAATGCCGACTTAAGTACGAGAATACTGACTCTTCTTACTGACAATGTTTTGAACCATCCCTGTGACACTAGTTATAGATTCCGATGCTTCACTCCAGGTTTACTGTATCCCTTAAACCTTCTTATTGACGATGAAACACAGAAATTGCATCGGAATTAAATACAAAAGGCACAATGCCGCCTTTAGTACAAGAAGACTGACACTTCTTACTGACTATGATTTGATTCATTCCTGTGACACTAGTTATAGGTTCCGATGCTTCCCTCCAGGTTTACTGCATCCCTTGGACCTTCTTATTGACGATGAAATACAGAAATTGCATCGGAATTAAATACAAAAGGCACAATACCCACTTAAGTACAACAAGACTGACTCTTCTTACTTACTATGTATTGAACCATTTCTGTGACACTAGTTATCGATTCCGATGCTTCACTCCCGGTTTACTGTGTCCCTTGGTCCTTCTTATTGACGATGAAACACAAAAATAGCATCGGAATTAAATACAAAAGGCACAATGCCGACATAAGTCAAGAAGACTGACTCTTCTACCTGACTATGATTTGAACCATTCCTGTGACACTAGTTATTGATTCCGATGCTTCACTCCAGGTTTACTGTATCCCTTAGACCTCCTTATTGACGAAGAAACACAGAAATTGCATCGGAATTAAATACAAAAGGCACCATGCCGACTTAAGTACAAGAAGACTGACTCTTCTTTCTGACTATGTTTTGAACCGTTCCTGCGACACTAGTTATAGATTCCGGTGCTTCACTTTGGATTTACTGTATCCCTTGTACCTTCTTATTGACGATGAAACACAGAAATTGCATCGTAATTAAATACAAAAGGCACCTTGCCGACTTAAGTACAAGAATACTGACTCTTCTTACTGTCGATGATTTGAACCATCCCTGTGTCACTAGTTATAGATTCCGATGCTTCACTCCAGGTTCACTGTATCCCTTGGACCTTCTTATTGACGATGAAACACAGAAATTGCATCGGAATTAAATACAAAAGGCACAATTGCATCGGAATTAAGTACAAGAAGACTGATTCTTCTTACTGACTATGCTTTGAACTATTCCTGTGACAGCCTTTGTAGATTCCGATGCTTCACTTCAGGTTTACTGTATCCTTTGGACCTTCTTATTGAAGATGAAACACAGAAATTGCATCGGTATTAAATACAAAAGGCACAATGCCGACTTAAGTACAAGAAGACTGACTCATCCCACTGTCTATAATTTGAACCATTCCTGTGACACTAGTTATAGATTCCGATGCTTCACTCCAGGTTTAGTGCATCCCTTGGGCCTTCTTATTGACGATGAAACACAGAAATTGCATCGGAATTAAATACAAGAAGCACAATGCCGACTTAAGTACAAGAATACTGACTCTTCTTACTGACTATGTTTTGAACCATTCCTGTGACACTAGTTATAGATTCCGATGCTTCACTTCAGATTTACTGTATCCCTCTGACCTTCTTATTGACGATGAAACACAGAGATAGAATCGGAATTAAATACTAAAGGCACAATGCCGAATTAAGTACAAGAATACAGACTCTTCTTACTGTCTATGTTTTGAACCATCCCTGTGATTCTAGTTATAGATTCCGATGCTTCACTCCAGGTTTACTATATCCCTTGGACCTTCTTATTGACGATGAAACACAGAAATTGCATCGGAATTAAATACAAAAGGCACAATGCCGACTTAAGTACAAGAAGACTGACTCTTCCCACTGTCTATGCTTTGAACCATTCCTGTTACACTAGTTATAGATTCCGATGCTTCACTTCAGGTTTACTGTATACCTTAAACCTTCTTATTGACGATGAAACACAGAAATTGCATCGGAATTAAGTACAAAAGGCACAATGCCGACTTTAGTACAAGAAGACTGACTCTTCTTGCTGACTATGTTTTGAACCATTCCCGTGACACTAGTTATAGATTCCGATGCTAGACTTCAGATTTACTGTATCCCTCTTACCTTCTTATTGACGATGAAACACAGAAATTGCATCGCAATTAAATACAAAAGGCACAATGCCGACTTAAGTACAAGAAGACTGACTCTTCCCACTGTCTATGCTTTGAACCATTCCTCTTACACTAGTTATAGATTCCGATGCTTCACTTCAGGTTTACTGTATACCTTAAACCTTCTTATTGACGATGAAACACAGAAATTGCATCGGAATTAAGTACAAAAGGCACAATGCCGACTTTAGTACAAGAAGACTGACTCTTGTTATTGACTATGTTTTGAACCATTCTTGTGACACTAGTCATAGATTCCGATGCTTCACTCCCGGTTTACTGTATCCCTTGGATCTTCTTTTTGACGATGAAACACAGAAATTATATCGGAGTTAAATAGAAAAGGCACAATGCCGATTTAAGTACAAGAAGACTGACTCTTCCTACTGTCTATGTTTTGAACATTCCCGTGACACTAGTTATAGATTACGATGCTTCACTTCAGGTTTACTGTATCCCTCTGGCCTTCTTATTGACGATGAAACACAGAAATTGCATCGGAATTAAATACAAAAGGCACAATGCCGACTTAAGTACAAGAAGACTGACTCATCCCATTGTCTATGATTTGAACCATTCCTGTGACACTAGTTATAGATTCCGATGCTTCACTCCAGGTTTAGTGTATCCCTTGGACCTTCTTATTGACGATGAAACACAGAAATTGAATCGGAGTTAAATAGAAAAGGCACAATGCCGATTTAAGTACAAGAAGACTGACTCTTCCTACTGTCTATGTTTTGAACCATTCCTGTGACACTAGTTATAGATTCCGATGCTTCACTTCAGGTTTACTGCATCCCTCTGACATTCTTATTGACGATGAAACACAGATATTGCATCGGAATTAAATACAAAAGGCACAATGCCGACTTAAGTACAAGAAGACGGACTCATCCCACTGGCTATGATTTGAACCATTCCTGTGACACTAGTTATCGAATCCGATGCTTCACAGCAGGTTTACTGTATCCCTTGGACCTTCTTATTGACGATGAAACACAGAAATTGCATCGGAATTAAATACAAAGGGCACAAAGCCGACTTAAGTACAAGAATACTGTCTCTTCTTACTGACTATGTTTTGAACCATTCCTGTGACACTAGTTATAGATTCTGATGCTTCACTTCAGGTTTACTGTATCCCTTAGACCATCTTATTGACGGTGAAACACAGAAATTGCATCGGAATTAAATACAAAATGCACAATGCCGACTTAAGTACAAGAAGACTGACTCTTCTTACTGTCTATGTTATGAACCATTCCTGTGACACTAGTTATAGATTCCGATGCTTCACTCCAGGTTTACTATATCCCTTGGACCTTCTTATTGACGATGATACACAGAAATTGCATCGGAATTAAATACAAAAGGCACAATGCCGACTTATGTACAAGAAGACTGACTCCTCTTACTGACTATGTTTTGAACCATTCCTGTGACACTAGTTATAGACTCTGATGCTTCACTTCAGGTTTACTGTATCCTTTCGACCTTCTTATTGAAGATGAAACACAGAAATTGCATCGGAATTAAATACAAAAGGCACAATGCCGACTTAAGTACGAGAATACTGACTCTTCTTACTGTCAATGTTTTGAACCATCCCTGTGACACTAGTTATAGATTCCGATGCTTCACTCCAGGTTTACTGTATCCCTTGGACCTTCTTATTGACGATGAAACACAGAAATTGCACCGGAATTAAATACAAAAGGCACAATGCCGCCTTTAGTACAAGAAGACTGACACTTCTTACTGACTATGATTTGATTCATTCCTGTGGCACTAGTTATAGGTTCCGATGCTTCACTCCAGGTTTACTGCATCCCTTAGACCTTCTTATTGACGATGAAATACAGAAATTGCATCGGAATTAAATACAAAAGGCACAATACCCACTTAAGTACAACAAGACTGACTCTTCTTACTGACTATGTATTGAACCATTTCTGTGACACTAGTTATCGATTCTGATGCTTCACTCCCGGTTTACTGTGTCCCTTGGTCCTTCTTATTGACGATGAAATACAAAAATAGCATCGGAATTAAATACAAAAGGCACAATGCCGACTTAAGTCAAGAAGACTGACTCTTCTACCTGACTATGATTTGAACCATTCCTGTGACACTAGTTATTGATTCCGATGCTTCACTCCAGGTTTACTGTATCCCTTAGACCTCCTTATTGACGAAGAAACACAGAAATTGCATCGTAATTAAATACAAAAGGCACCTTGCCGACTTAAGTACAAGAATACTGACTCTTCTTACTGTCGATGATTTGAACCATCCCTGTGTCACTAGTTATAGATTCCGATGCTTCACTCCAGGTTCACTGTATCCCTTGGACCTTCGTATTGACGATGAAACACAAAAATTGCATCGGAATTAAATACAAAAGGCACAATTGCATCGGAATTAAGTACAAGAAGACTGATTCTTCTTACTGACTATGTTTTGAACCATTCCTGTGACAGCCTTTGTAGATTCCGATGCTTCACTTCAGGTTTACTGTATCCCTCTGACCTTCTTATTGACGATGAAACACAGAAATTGCATCGGAATTAAATACAAAAGGCACAATGCCGACTTAAGTACAAGAAGACTGACTCATCCCACTGTCTATAATTTCAACCATTCCTGTGACACTAGTTATAGTTTCCGATGCTTCACTCCAGGTTTAGTGTATCCCTTGGGCCTTCTTATTGACGATGAAACACAGAAATTGCATCGGAATTAAATACAAGAAGCACAATGCCGACTTAAGTACAAGAATACTGACTCTTCTTACTGACTATGTTTTGAACCATTCCTGTGACACTAGTTATAGATTCTGATGCTTCACTTCAGGTATACTGTATCCCCTAGACCGTCTTATTGACGATGAAACTCAGAAATTGCATCGGAATTAAATACAAAATGAACAATGCCGACTTAAGTACAAGAAGACTGACTCTTTCACTGACTATGTTTTGAACCATTCCTGTGACACTAGCTATAGATTCCGATGCTTCACTTCAGATTTACTGTATCCCTCTGACCTTCTTATTGACGATGAAACACAGTAATAGAATCGGAATTAAATACTAAAGGCACAATGCCGAATTACGTACAAGAATACAGACTCTTCTTACTGTCTATGTTTTGAACCATCCCTGTGACACTAGTTATAGATTCCGATGCTTCACTCCAGGTTTACTACATCCCTTGGACCTTCTTATTGACGATGAAACACAGAAATTGCATCGGAGTTAAATAGAAAAGGCACAATGCCGATTTAAGTACAAGAAGACTGACTCTTCCTACTGTCTATGCTTTGAACCATTCCTGTGACACTAGTTATAGATTCCGATGCTTCACTTCAGATTTACTGTATCCCTCTGACCTTCTTATTGACGTTGAAACACAGAAATTGAATCGGAATTAAAGACTAAAGGCACAATGCCGAATTAAGTACAAGAAGACTGTCTCTTCTTACTGTCGATGTTTTGATCCATTCCTGTGACACTAGTTATAGATTCCGATGCTTCACTCCAGGTTTACTGTATACCTTGGACCTTCTTATTGACGATGAAACACACAAATTGCATCGGAATTAAGTAAAAAAGGCACAATGCCGACTTAAGTACAAGAAGACTGACTCTTCTTACTGTCTATGTTTTGAACCATTCCTGTGACACTAGTTATAGATTCCGATGCTTCACTCCAGGTTTACTATATATCTTGGACCCTTTTATTGACGATGATGCACAGAAATTGCATCGGAATTAAATACAAAAGGCACAATGCCGACTTATGTACAAGAAGACTGACTCCTCTTACTGTATATGTTTTGAACCATTCCTGTGACATTAGTTATAGACTCTGATGCATCACTTCAGGTTTACTGTATCCTTTGGACCTTCTTATTGAAGATGAAACACAGAAATTGCATCGGAATTAAATACAAAAGTCACAATGCCGACTTAAGTACAAGAATACTGACTCTTCTTACTGTCTATGTTTTGAACCATCCCTGTGACACTAGTTATAGATTCCGATGCTTCACTCCAGGTTTACTGTATCCCTTGGACCTTCTTATTGACGATGAAACACATTAATTGCATCGGAATTAAATTCAAAAGGCACAATGCCGCCTTTAGTACAAGAAGACTGACACTTCTTACTGACTATGCTTTGATTCATTCCTGTGACACTAGTTATAGATTCCGATGCTTCACTCCAGGTTTACTGTATCCCTTGGACCTTCTTATTGACGATGAAATACAGAAATTGCATCGGAATTAAATACAAAAGGCACAATGCCCACTTAAGTACAAGAAGACTGACTCTTCTTACTGACTATGTTTTGAACCATTCCTGTGACACTAGTTATAGATTCTGATGCTTCACTTCAGGTTTACTGTATCCCTTAGACTTTCATATTGACGATGAAACACAGAAATTGCATCGGAATTAAATACAAAATGCACAATGCCGACTTAAGTACAAGAAGACTGACTCTTCTCACTGACTATGGTTTGAACCATTCCTGTGACACTAGTTATAGATTCCGATGCTTCACTTCAGATTTACTGTATCCCTCTGACCTTCTTATTGACGAAGAAACACAGAAATAGAATCGGAATTAAATACTAAAAGCACAATGCCGAATTAAGTACAAGAATACTGACTCTTCTTACTGTCTATGTTTTGAATAATCCCTGTGACACTAGTTATATATGCGTTTGGGCGCTGATGACCACGCTGTTTAGCGCCCGAAAACTTCAACCCACACACACACACACACACTAGTTATAGATTCCGATGCTTCACTCTAGGTTTACTATATCCCTTGGACCTTCTTATTGACGATGAAACACAGAAATTGCATCGGAGTTAAATAGAAAAGGCACAATGCCGATTTAAGTACAAGAAGACTGACTCTTCCTACTGACTATGATTTGAACCATTCCTGTGACACTAGTTATAGATTCTGATGCTTCGCTTCAGGTTTACTGTATCCCTTAGACCATCTTATTGACGGTGAAACACAGAAATTGCACCGGAATTAAATACAAAATGCACAATGCCGACTTAAGTACAAGAAGACTGACTCTTCTCACTGACTATGTTTTGAACAATTCCTGTGTCACTAGTTATAGATTCCGATGCTTCACTTCAGATTTACTGTATCCCTCTGACCTTCTTATCGACGTTGAAACACAGAAATTGAATCGGAATTAAAGACTAAAGGCACAATGCCGAATTAAGTACAAGAAGACTGTCTCTTCTTACTGTCGATCTTTTGAACCATTCCTGTGACACTAGTTATACATTCCGATGCTTCACTCCAGGTTTACTGTATCCCTTGGACCTTCTTATTGACGATGAAACACAGAAATTGCATCGGAATTAAATAAAAAAGGCACAATGCCAACTTAAGTACAAGAAGACTGACTCTTCTTACTGTCTATGTTTTGAACCATTCCTGTGACACTAGTTATAGATTCCGATGCTTCACTCCAGGTTTACTATATCCCTTGGACCTTCTTATTGACAATGATACACAGAAATTGCATCGGAATTAAATACTAAAGGCACAATGCCGACTTATGTACAAGAAGACTGACTCCTCTTACTGACTATGCTTTGAACCATTCCTGTGACACTAGTTATAGACTCTGATGCTTCACTTCAGGTTTACTGTATCCTTTGGACCTTCTTATTGAAGATGAAACACAGAAATTGCATCGGAATTAAATACAAAAGGCACAATGCCGACTTAAGTACGAGAATACTGACTCTTCTTACTGACAATGTTTTGAACCATCCCTGTGACACTAGTTATAGATTCCGATGCTTCACTCCAGGTTTACTGTATCCCTTAAACCTTCTTATTGACGATGAAACACAGAAATTGCATCGGAATTAAATACAAAAGGCACAATGCCGCCTTTAGTACAAGAAGACTGACACTTCTTACTGACTATGATTTGATTCATTCCTGTGACACTAGTTATAGGTTCCGATGCTTCCCTCCAGGTTTACTGCATCCCTTGGACCTTCTTATTGACGATGAAATACAGAAATTGCATCGGAATTAAATACAAAAGGCACAATACACACTTAAGTACAACAAGACTGACTCTTCTTACTTACTATGTATTGAACCATTTCTGTGACACTAGTTATCGATTCCGATGCTTCACTCCCGGTTTACTGTGTCCCTTGGTCCTTCTTATTGACGATGAAACACAAAAATAGCATCGGAATTAAATACAAAAGGCACAATGCCGACATAAGTCAAGAAGACTGACTCTTCTACCTGACTATGATTTGAACCATTCCTGTGACACTAGTTATTGATTCCGATGCTTCACTCCAGGTTTACTGTATCCCTTAGACCTCCTTATTGACGAAGAAACACAGAATTTGCATCGGAATTAAATACAAAAGGCACCATGCCGACTTAAGTACAAGAAGACTGACTCTTCTTTCTGACTATGTTTTGAACCGTTCCTGCGACACTAGTTATAGATTCCGGTGCTTCACTTTGGATTTACTGTATCCCTTGTACCTTCTTATTGACGATGAAACACAGAAATTGCATCGTAATTAAATACAAAAGGCACCTTGCCGACTTAAGTACAAGAATACTGACTCTTCTTACTGTCGATGATTTGAACCATCCCTGTGTCACTAGTTATAGATTCCGATGCTTCACTCCAGGTTCACTGTATCCCTTGGACCTTCTTATTGACGATGAAACACAGAAATTGCATCGGAATTAAATACAAAAGGCACAATTGCATCGGAATTAAGTACAAGAAGACTGATTCTTCTTACTGACTATGCTTTGAACTATTCCTGTGACAGCCTTTGTAGATTCCGATGCTTCACTTCAGGTTTACTGTATCCTTTGGACCTTCTTATTGAAGATGAAACACAGAAATTGCATCGGTATTAAATACAAAAGGCACAATGCCGACTTAAGTACAAGAAGACTGACTCATCCCACTGTCTATAATTTGAACCATTCCTGTGACACTAGTTATAGATTCCGATGCTTCACTCCAGGTTTAGTGCATCCCTTGGGCCTTCTTATTGACGATGAAACACAGAAATTGCATCGGAATTAAATACAAGAAGCACAATGCCGACTTAAGTACAAGAATACTGACTCTTCTTACTGACTATGTTTTGAACCATTCCTGTGACACTAGTTATAGATTCCGATGCTTCACTTCAGATTTACTGTATCCCTCTGACCTTCTTATTGACGATGAAACACAGAAATAGAATCGGAATTAAATACTAAAGGCACAATGCCGAATTAAGTACAAGAATACAGACTCTTCTTACTGTCTATGTTTTGAACCATCCCTGTGATTCTAGTTATAGATTCCGATGCTTCACTCCAGGTTTACTATATCCCTTGGACCTTCTTATTGACGATGAAACACAGAAATTGCATCGGAATTAAATACAAAAGGCACAATGCCGACTTAAGTACAAGAAGACTGACTCTTCCCACTGTCTATGCTTTGAACCATTCCTGTTACACTAGTTATAGATTCCGATGCTTCACTTCAGGTTTACTGTATACCTTAAACCTTCTTATTGACGATGAAACACAGAAATTGCATCGGAATTAAGTACAAAAGGCACAATGCCGACTTTAGTACAAGAAGACTGACTCTTCTTGCTGACTATGTTTTGAACCATTCCCGTGACACTAGTTATAGATTCCGATGCTAGACTTCAGATTTACTGTATCCCTCTTACCTTCTTATTGACGATGAAACACAGAAATTGCATCGCAATTAAATACAAAAGGCACAATGCCGACTTAAGTACAAGAAGACTGACTCTTCCCACTGTCTATGCTTTGAACCATTCCTCTTACACTAGTTATAGATTCCGATGCTTCACTTCAGGTTTACTGTATACCTTAAACCTTCTTATTGACGATGAAACACAGAAATTGCATCGGAATTAAGTACAAAAGGCACAATGCCGACTTTAGTACAAGAAGACTGACTCTTGTTATTGACTATGTTTTGAACCATTCTTGTGACACTAGTCATAGATTCCGATGCTTCACTCCCGGTTTACTGTATCCCTTGGATCTTCTTTTTGACGATGAAACACAGAAATTATATCGGAGTTAAATAGAAAAGGCACAATGCCGATTTAAGTACAAGAAGACTGACTCTTCCTACTGTCTATGTTTTGAACATTCCCGTGACACTAGTTATAGATTACGATGCTTCACTTCAGGTTTACTGTATCCCTCTGGCCTTCTTATTGACGATGAAACACAGAAATTGCATCGGAATTAAATACAAAAGGCACAATGCCGACTTAAGTACAAGAAGACTGACTCATCCCATTGTCTATGATTTGAACCATTCCTGTGACACTAGTTATAGATTCCGATGCTTCACTCCAGGTTTAGTGTATCCCTTGGACCTTCTTATTGACGATGAAACACAGAAATTGAATCGGAGTTAAATAGAAAAGGCACAATGCCGATTTAAGTACAAGAAGACTGACTCTTCCTACTGTCTATGTTTTGAACCATTCCTGTGACACTAGTTATAGATTCCGATGCTTCACTTCAGGTTTACTGCATCCCTCTGACATTCTTATTGACGATGAAACACAGATATTGCATCGGAATTAAATACAAAAGGCACAATGCCGACTTAAGTACAAGAAGACGGACTCATCCCACTGGCTATGATTTGAACCATTCCTGTGACACTAGTTATCGAATCCGATGCTTCACAGCAGGTTTACTGTATCCCTTGGACCTTCTTATTGACGATGAAACACAGAAATTGCATCGGAATTAAATACAAAGGGCACAAAGCCGACTTAAGTACAAGAATACTGTCTCTTCTTACTGACTATGTTTTGAACCATTCCTGTGACACTAGTTATAGATTCTGATGCTTCACTTCAGGTTTACTGTATCCCTTAGACCATCTTATTGACGGTGAAACACAGAAATTGCATCGGAATTAAATACAAAATGCACAATGCCGACTTAAGTACAAGAAGACTGACTCTTCTCACTGACTATGTTTTGAACCATTCCTGTGTCACTAGTTATAGATTCCGATGCTTCACTTCAGATTTACTGTATCCCTCTGACCTTCTTATTGACGTTGAAACACAGAAATTGAATCGGAATTAAAGACTAAAGGCACAATGCCGAATTAAGTACAAGAAGACTGTCTCTTCTTACTGTCGAGGTTTTGAACCATTCCTGTGACACTAGTTATTCATTCCGATGCTTCACTCCAGGTTTACTGTATCCCTTGGACCTTCTTATTGACGATGAAACACAGAAATTGCATCGGAATTAAATAAAAAAGGCACAATGCCGACTTAAGTACAAGAAGACTGACTCTTCTTACTGTCTATGTTATGAACCATTCCTGTGACACTAGTTATAGATTCCGATGCTTCACTCCAGGTTTACTATATCCCTTGGACCTTCTTATTGACGATGATACACAGAAATTGCATCGGAATTAAATACAAAAGGCACAATGCCGACTTATGTACAAGAAGACTGACTCCTCTTACTGACTATGTTTTGAACCATTCCTGTGACACTAGTTATAGACTCTGATGCTTCACTTCAGGTTTACTGTATCCTTTCGACCTTCTTATTGAAGATGAAACACAGAAATTGCATCGGAATTAAATACAAAAGGCACAATGCCGACTTAAGTACGAGAATACTGACTCTTCTTACTGTCAATGTTTTG